>NW_019392801.1:762782-813932 GCF_000648675.2 Cimex lectularius
GCCGCAATTGAAAGAAATTGACTCGGCACTCATCAAATATATATATACATAAATTATTTGCGTTGCATAAATTCACTTTTTTCCACATCTTACATGTTTTTGTTAAATTTAAACAATGTTTGTAAATCCCAGGCCCAGAAGATGATCTCAATAAAGATCGAAACGTTGGCACGACAAAAAGAAAATGTTTTTCTGAAACCTACATCACACCAGACCGCATCTCACGATTTTTGAATAATTATCGATTAACGGTGACTAATAACTACACATTACACAGAAGACAAACACTTTGAGCTCTGAAGATGATCTCAATAAAGATCGAAACGTTGGCACGATAAAGAAAATATTTTTCTGAAACCTACATCACACCAGACCGCATGTCACGATTCCTGAATAATCATTAGCCTGAAACCAACACACACACGGCTAAAACGCCAGACACTAGACCAAAGTTTCGAACTTCTCTACCGACTACTGTCACTCAAGTCTAAATTTTCTAAGGAAAAACATACTGACAATCTAAAAGAAAATACTCAAACCAATACGGACAAGAAATGTGGTGCAGCGCCATAGCTTTCAACATCCAAAGAAGTCCTTCCGATCCAAAATTCTCAGAATCAAAATATATGCTCCTTACTACGACTTTAACAACACCTTTCTCAACGACCTCAACGTACCTTTGGTGCAAAAAATAATTCCCAAGAGCATTTTTCATAATAAACTCAAATTACCCAATCCTTATCCAAAAACCACCCCTATAATCCCTCCACACGACAAAAGAGGAGGCCACCATATATCACACACCTGCTAACGAGGATTCGTCGCGTATATTATATTGTATACATTGACGTATATTATATTGTAAATAATATTGCATACTGTCAAAAATATTTTCAATTTAAAGAAAGTTCTTAGTTATTGCAAACTCATCGGTTTTCCTTTGCTAATCTTGGATCCACTGATTACAAATATTTTTAAAGACGTGGGGTTTGCATTATCGTTCTTTTTATGAACAAAACGACAAACCAAAATAATTTTCACGAAAAGGGGTTTTTACTAGACGGTCTACAGTCGATAATGGAAAAAATTTAATTGAATTTCTTTCTTTATCTCTTTGCGATCTAAACTAACGAATATATTTTCTTTAATTTCGGTTAAAGCTCATTTGATAACCGGGGGATCCGAATATTTTTTAAAATGGTTCTCATTTTGATATTATCATAATTAAACGTCTTTATTGCCAAAGATTATTAAAATGGATTATACGGTTCGTTATTATATCAGAAGAATCTCTTGTTATAATGTCTATCATGATTTATACAATTTAAACTTTATTTTATTTTCATCCTCAATAATGATAAAGGAATTTTTTAAATTAAGTTTTTTATTTGTATCATTTACTCTATAATTAAAAAATCTGACTAGTTAGATGAAAATATGTAATTTTTGCTAAAAAAAACAAAAAAAAACAATCAATATTATTTTTTTCTATAACTTGGAGTCTACTATACTTGATTTTTTTTTCAAACATTAAACATTATAGTTAATTAAAGAGAATGATCATCAGATATTGAATACAGCTTGTTGTGAAAAGATTTACTAAGATATACTGGAGCCTCTCAGATAATATGACAAATATTTGTAGTTTTCCAGGATGAATGAGACTTCAATCAACGCCAGGACGAGCTTATTGAAAATACCTCCTTGGAAGTATTCAATTCCCTCCATTCCAGTTCAACCGAGACTACGTACCTTAATCAACGTTCTTCATCAACATTCTACCATTATTAAATTTTTATACCGCCCTTCTTAATTTATCCAGTGCTTTTTAAATAGGGCGAGTGGGACAGTCGTAATGAAACAAATTCTATTTCTCCATTGTCCGCAATTAGGAAGGGGAAAAAATTTAATTTTCCCGTAGGACGGATCAATCCTTCAAGACACAATGTCTGCTCACGCTGTCTTCTTTATACTTTAATATTTAGTCTTTACTACCTATTTTAATTATTTTACAAAATAAAACTTATTGTTTTATGGGAAAACACCGTGAAAATGGATCGTCTGTAGGCTAAACCCGAAATACCTTAAGGTCATTACGAAGTGTAGAACCAGAAGTCCAGAAACGAGAGAGAGAAAGAAAGAGAGAGTGAGTGAGTGAGTGAGTGAGAGAGAGAGAGAGAGAGAGAGAGAGAGAGCGAGAGAGAGAGAGAGAAAGAGAGAAAGAGAGCTGGATAGATGATAGTTGATAAATAGAAAAATGATAAATAGAGAGAGATAAATAAAGAGAGATAAACAGACAGACAGAAATAAAGAAAGAGTAATATAAGGAAACTAGTGGAAATGAAAACATACTGAGAAACATAGAAGGAAGAGTTGGTGAGAGAGAGAGGAGGAGAGAGAGAAAGAGAAGGAGGGAGAGAGAGAGAGTGAGAGAGAGCAAGAGAGAGAGAGAAAAGAGAGAGAGAGTGTGCGACGGGGGCGCGGGAGCCGAGTCGTTTAGGCGTCTGACTCTCGGCTAGTAGATCCCGCGGTCGTGGGTTCGATCCCCACCGTCGCCTCTGGACTTTTTCTGCCTCCTAAGGGGACCGGTAGCCGCAATTGAAAGAAATTGACTCGGCACTCATCAACGGAAGGAACGGGATAAGATCTCAGTGACCCTGAATTTTGTTTTTAATGATTTAACCATTTTTACAATACCTTTATAGAGGAGGTTTAAGAAAATTGAAATTATTAATTAAATAAACAACATATGTGTACATACATATTCTTTTTCTTTATAAATTATTTTTTAATAACTTAATCGTTAAGAGAGAGAGAGAGAGAGAGAGAGAGAGAGAGAGAGAGAGAGAGAGAGAGAGAGAGAAAGAAAGAGAGTAGGGAGAAAGGGAGATAGAATATGTAAGACATTCAGAAAGATAAAGAAAGACTGCCAAAATTAAATAATTAGTTATTGAGAAAGAAAGAAACAGAGAGAGAGAGAGAGAGAGAGAGAGAGAGAGAGAGAAAGAGAGAGAGAAAAAGAGAGAGTGAGAGAGGGAGAGAGATTCACCGGTCATTGGCATTTGATAAAACACTTGCGCAACATGGGAACATTCAATCATGACCCTTTTGCCGCTTTTGCGATAAGGAGGAAGAAACTGCCACCCAATCTGTTATATTCAAATGGGCAGTAACTTCTCAAGGAAAACAAGCTAGTGTGACAAGAAAACCAGGTCAATGACATGATCCTTTTTTAAAAAAAAAAGGAACGTGTCAATTGAACTAAACTAAGGATCTAGGAAAAATACCATAATCCAAAAAGGCTTCATTGCCTAAAGAAAATCAATCCTTCAATTCTAGTTTCTTTCTCATTCGAATAACCAAATTGTAAAGTAGAAAGTGTACTAATTAAATGATTTATATATTTTAGACCCATTATTTGTTTTTTATTGTTTCGGTGTTCAGTAACAAACAAATCAAATTTAACACATTGGAAAAACGGCAGCATTCTATCTCAAGATTTTGGCACACGACATCCAAGTTTGCTAATTCAACTTTATTTGGATGAGTAGTCTGGTTTTCAGGAAAGAAGCATTCATCGAGTAAGTTTCCAATTTCTATGATTTTTTCATTCTATTCCTTTTGGGTTGCGCAAAGTTAAAATTTAATTCACTTATTTTCTTCTATAACTACAGTTTTAAATTATTCAGAAATCGTGAGATGCGGTCTGGTGTGATGTAGGTTTCAGAAAAACGTTATTTTTTTCGTGCCAAAGTTTCGATCTTTATTGAGAACATCTTCAGGGCCTGGGATTTACAAACATTGTTTAAATTTTACAAATACTTGGAGGATGAAAAAAAAACTATATTTACCATTGTATAAATTCACTTTTTTCCGCATGCTACATGTATTTGTTAAATGTAAACAATGTTTCTAAATCCCCAGCCCTGAAGATGATTTCAATAAACATCGCAACGTTGGCACGATAAAGAAAATGTTTTTCTGAAACCTACATCACACCAGGCCGCATCTCACGATTTCTGAATAATTATCGATTAACGGTCACTAATAACCACACATATAGTTTTAAGTTTAGTTAATTAGATTTTAAGTTCGTTATAATAGTTCAAATATAACAGATGTTCTTTTTCTGTGAATTTTATATTCGCAGATTGTAATAAGAAAATGGTATAAATATAATTTAAAAAAAATTGTGAATAACTTGTGTATGATATAAGCTGCCTTTTATTTAGAATTTTTCCTTAAAAAGATAGTTATTTATAATTTATTTATTATTAAAAAATACTATAAAAGTCTAAGTTTAAATCAAATTTTAAAAAATATTGTGAATAAGTTGAGTATGATATAAGCTGCCTTTCATTTAGAATTTTTCCTTAAAAAAAGATAATTATTTTTAATTTATTTTTTATTAAAAGATACTATAAAAGTCGTTCTATTCAGTTTATTAAAATTACTGATTGTGAAGCCTTATTAAATTTTATTTTTATTATAGATAACCTCCTTTCAATCACTATCTCTCTTTCTCTCTTCCTCTATTCACTCTTTGATCCTTTTCTCTTAGTCCTTACTACCTTTTTTAATTATTTTACAAACTAAAATTTATTGCTTTATGGGAAAACACCGTGTAAATGAATCGTCTATAGGCTAAACCCGCAATACCTTGAGGTCTTTATGAAGTGTAGAACCGGATCGCCGTACCTTCTCGTCATGTATAAATTAATTTTTATCTAATTTTCCGGTTTTATCTGTGTGTAATTAACTTTACTATAGTTTTTGTATTTTTTTAAATGGAAAACGTTTGTTTGATGGTGATGAAAATGGTAGCGTGAAAAATTCACAGTAAAAAAACTGAGCTGAGACCGCTTGTTTACCTCGACCTGGATGTTCAGTTTATAAAAGTGGTTAAAATTTCACGCTGTTCAAAATTCCCCTTTCACCTCGCTAATTAGGGCAGTTTCGGGTGGCAAATTAACTCGGTTCTTGTTATCGGAGCTCACATGCGCCCAGACCCTTGATTGCTGCCAGCCAGAATGTTCGCACAAGAGTCGGCCTTACACTTCCCCTTCACACATAGTAATGACCTGCGGAAAAGTTAATTCCGTTGTTGAACTTTTGGTAAAATGAGAGGAAGAGCGGTTGACTCCAGTTTGTTTCACTCGGTGAAAATTATCCTTAAAATTGTTTACATCATGGAAAGCTTATGGTTTTTTCTTTGAAATTATAAAATGCAGGATTTAGAATGTTTCAACGTTCAATATACTAATGTCGTTTAAAGTGTTATAAAATCACTTTTTTAGTCATGTTGACAGGTTTCTTCATTTTAGGATATGTAAGTTTTTAACGTATGTTGAGAGTCCGATATATGTACAGTCTTCTACTGAAGTTTTAACAAAAATTTAAATATAAAATGAAGGTCGTAGATAATTAAATATCCCTGTGGAGGAAAAGAGATTCGTAAGTCATTCACGACCGGTCCATCCCCAGGGTGTTGTTAAGAGAAAATTATCTAATTCTTGGCAACTTCTGGGACAAGCTACGGGGTGAGAATTGTATTAGAGGTCTTGGCCGTTTTTACAGAACCCATTTAGCACCAAGCCCGCAGTTAAACACTAAAGTAGGCGATAAAACTAAGACGGTTAAACATTTATTTAACATTTTTAACACTTAAACGAATTGACGGACGGAAATGGTCATTGCTTACTCGGCTCCTAATCCTAACCGCCTTCTGTGTATTATTCATTTTAAGCCGTCCGTTTTTCAATTCTGTCCGAAATGTACGGATACAAAATAGTTGACTTGGAAATTATCTTATTCTTTCTGGACAATTCACTAAATAATAATAAATGTGCGGGGTAATAATTGAACTTCACAACTTCTTTGTTTAATCTTTTTAAAAAGATTGAACATCTCACTCACTCCACCATTCATCATTTCTTCTTCTTTGTTTTACTCAAGGCTTGTTTATCCTCAGAAAATACTCTATAAAAATATGTTCTGAGATCAAACAAGCCTTGAAAAGAGGTACCGGCAGTGGACCTGAAATTTCGTATTGGCAATAAAACCTAAAAGAATGAGGTTGTGAAGTTCAATAAATACCCCATCACATAAATTTAACAACAACCAAAACAAATAAAAATGATTTTCGTCAAATAATGATTAAGTTTAATTGCCAAATGAATAAGTCATTTTTGCAAACATTATTAATTTTTGAAGGCATGATCTAGTCGTCTGCTTGGCTTTAGTCGTAAAGAGCGAAGGAAAGAGAGAGAGAGAAAGAGTGTGAGAGAGAGAAAGAGAGAGAGAGAGACAGAGAGGGAGAAAGAGACAGAGAGAGAGTGTGAGAGAGAGAAAGAGAAAGAGAGAGAGAGAGAGAGAGAGAGAGAGAGAGTTTGAGAGGGGAGGTAGAGAGAGCGAGAGAAATGGAGACGGAGAGATAGAAATAGAGAGATAGATATATAGATAGATAGGTAGATAGATAGATAGATCGTTAGATAGATAGATAGATAGAGAGAGGGAGAGAGAGAGAGTGAGAGAGAGAGAGAGAGAGAGTGAGAGAGAGAGAGAGAGAAAAGAGAGAGAGAGGGGAGAGAGAGAGTGACGTGGTCCGCGGTAGCCGAGTGGCTAAGGCGTCAGTCTCTCGGCTGGTAGATCCCACGGTCGTGGGTTCGATCCCCACCGTCGCCTCTGGACATTTTCTGAAGTCTAAGGGGACCGGTGGCAGCAATTGAAAGAAATTGACACGGTTCTAATCAATGGAAGGAGATCTGAATTAAAAAAAAACGTTTCTTTCAATATTATATCTGCAGATTGGATATTTGTTTAATTATCTTGATGTAATATGCACAATGAAGGTGTAATTTTCAATCTTTTGTTAATGTTTAACGTTCACGAAAAAAATACTTTCTTTAAAACTGTTCAAGTTTTAAATAAGCAACGGCAATGAGTTCTCGGAAATTAGATACAGTGCGGCGTACCGCAAGGGAGTATCCTTGGTATCTTTTACTTCATTTACACTGTTGTCCTACCAATATATCCTAACACTATAATCACCACCTACACGGATGACACCACAATCCTTCTCTCTAACTTGAATGCGGTCCAAGCCACCGCCAACATCCAGGAACACCTTGAGCTTATCGAAAACTGGTGTAATGGCGTGTAATGTAAGGCGTCAGACTATCGGCTAGTAGATCCCGCGGTCGTGGGTTCGATCCCCACCGTCGCCTCTGGGCATTTTCTTAAGCCTAAGGGGACCGGTGGCCGCAATTGAAAGAAATTGACACGGCTCTCATCAATGGAAGGAGCGGGATCAGATCTCAGCGTCCCTGAATTTGGTCCCAACCCCCTTCAAAAATGAGTTTCTTCGATGAACGAACACCGGCACACCGGAGGCTCAAATTCACACTTGTGTTGCCAGCCCCCAAAAATGGAGCCAAGGATAAAGTACAATTAGCTCTACAGTTGCAGTGCTCAGGAGGGAACTTCTCCAGTTCCTGGTATCCATTGTAAGAAGAAGAAGAAGAGAGAAAGAGAGAGAAACAAGAGAAATGCTGATAAAAGATGTAAAAAAATTTCCTTGTCCTATAATTACATAAAGTATATTCTTTTTACCACTGGGATGATATGGCTTAAAGTTTACTTTCAAAATTTGACTCTTTTCAGGTTTAGCAACCATGTAGAAACAATGAAACTGTTTTATGTGCCATTCTTACACTCAGGTTTAAAAATATGACAGTCGATTATCACTCCGACTTTCTCTGCAAGTGATCTTAAAGCTTGACGCACACTAGGTCGATGGCGCGGCGCGAAGCCGGAGGAAGATGCCCTTTTTCCGGAACCTCGCGCCGCGCCGCGCTAACGGCCTAGTGTGCGCCGGGGCGGTCCGAAATCGGAGTTCGGATATATTCGGCTGTCCTCGGTCGCCATATTTGTAAAGACGCAGCCAACGATTGTGACGTGGTGACTCCTGGAAATGCAAAATCAACGCTAAACCGCAGCGCTAATGGAGGGGGAAAATTCGACCAACGCGGCCTAGAGCGGTTCCTACATAGTGTACGGACCTTCACAATTCCGCGCCGCGCCGCCCACCGACCTAGTATTCGCCCAGCTCAAATGTTAATCACACCAGACCGCACCACATCTCACGATCTCTAAATAATCATTAATTAACGGTCACACATTTCTATTTACATAGGAAGATTTGATGTTTATATCATTTAATAATATCAAGAGGATCAAGCCAAAAATCTTTCAAATAATGTGCGGACCTTCACAATTCCGAGCCGCGCCGCCCAACCGACCTAGAGTGCGCCCAGCTTAAAAGCCGTTATTGTGCCATCAAAACGTGAAATAAGTGAGTTTTTTCTATACCAGAAATCAAAATCAACATTAATCCCAGCCTTTTCATGACAAGCAGAAAATTATCCAAAGGAGACTCTGGAAAACCGTATATAAGCCCAGAAAATATACCTGTGTTAACAAGATCAAACATAGACCCGTCTATCTCAGTATAGGTCTACAAAACAATAGACCAACTAACTCTAGAATTTAACAGAGTAAACTAATGATAAAAAGAACCCTCTTCAAAATTAATACACACACCCGAGTTTGAGAATGGAACCAACGACCGCGAGGTTTACGAGCCGATATTCTAACACACTATTCAGTTACGGCGGTCCCATGCGGTGCTTAAATGTAGAATTAATCAAGTGAACTAAACTAAAGTACTATGGAAGTTACGAAGAGCCAAAGAACTCGGCCTCGTAACTGGGTGTAAATTTCTCTCTCCGGGTTCGGGGGAAAGACCCCCAGCTGCAGCAAAGACTGACCATAGGGCTGGTCCTGAAAGCATCCAAGATGGCCCCAAGGCCCTGATAATAGAGCCTAGAGAACTTTCTCATGGGCGTTTTTTGGGCTGAGGATTAAGCCATACATCTAATGTAAACCCTAGAACATAGCATAGAATCCAGTTTTTATAGTGTCTTCCTGTCATCTCTCAACCTAAAGATCAACAAGTCTCAACCGTGGGAGGATTCTCTTGCTCGTTAGCTCAACGGTGTCGATGCATGGCAGTCACCTCAACTTCTAAACAAAGTGTCTGTGCTCTGTGTCGGTTTGTTATTGTGTTTGATTATCGTTCTGCCGGCTATCTTATGCTTGACGGTTTTCGCCGGTTTCCATCATCCCACCTAGAATCGATCAAATTCTTCTTTCGTTTTAACCCGGCGTCACTTCTTGTCAAAAAAAATTAACGATCTGGAGGTTCAGCCTTCACCGGCGAGATGTCCAATCCGGTCGCATGTCGCGTCTTGAGGAAATTTGTACTGATTTTTACTGTCAGGAGCTGGGGAGCAAGGTAGAGTTCGGGATCCCAAAATTTTCCTCCAATTAGAAAACAATAATTTTATTTACATGAAAGATTTCGTTTTTACATCCGTTTATGAATACCAAATGAATGTCTTCAGAGATAGGGGGCGAGCGAAGAAAAAAGAGGCTTGCCGACCTTTCCTGAGGTGGTCCGGTGTCCTGGGTTGGTCCCGTCCGAGAAAACGTCCTCCTTTCTTCCTTTCTGTCCTCTTCCTTTCTCTCCTCTTTGCTTTCTCTCCTTTTCTGCAATCAGCCCTTTTCTTCTTCCGCCGCCCAGCAACCTTAGGAAACAGAATATCCCCTCTCTCCTCCTTTTTGGCATATATCCTTTTCCACCCACTCCCGGTGGATGTGGACGGTCTCCATGGGCAGAACCAACCTGGGGGGATAGGCAAGAGATGGGTGGTGATGAGGCCCTGGATAAGGCCGTCTGTCGTGGTTCCTCTGGATCACCACAAGTTGGATGTCCAGGACGTCCTCTGCTGGGAAATCTACATCGAGCCTGTCTCTTGCCGTGCAACCACGACCTCTGCCTCAACTGTCTGCAGCGTACGGTATAGAAGAACAGCCTCGTCTGCCCCATCTGCAGGAAGAGGATTGGCACCTTCCTCCGCCCCGCCAAGAACCTGAAGAAGATCGTCAACCAGCCATCCTGGGAGGAGGTCAAGTCTCAATACCCCAACGAAATCAAGAAAAAGAAAAAAGGCAAAGATGGGCTATACCCTAAAAAGAACATCGACCACACTCCTTCAACAAACCCAACCAAGAAAAGCAGCATTAAGCTTGAATTTGATGAATTGATTACCAAATTGGCCAGTGAAGATGAGAATAAGTTATCTCAGCAGAGCAGTAGTGAAAATCTGTCCCAAAAACGTCAGGGAGAAGCCCTTCCAAATGAAAGAAAACAAGTATTCGTTGATGAAGAGTTAGAAGAATACACACAAGACGATTTATTAACTGAAAAGTTGCTCTGTTCATCAACATCCTCACTTTCTACAGATAATAAAGTCCCTGGGCGTGATTCAATTACGTCAGAATTCATTCATTTCACTCCAATTTGTGCAGTTCCTAGGACACCCCCTAAAGTAATGCCAAATGGTGAAAAACAAATCATTCCCATATATCAACCAAAGAATCTTACTAGCACTTTTGACGGTCGAGAGCCAAAGTCTTAAGAACAAGACGATACTCAAGGTGTCGTCGAACAATTTTACCCGAACCAAACCTCAGGCGAAATGTCAAAGTGAAATTATCATGAACAAGCCAGATTCGAATTTAACTGTTTATTCAAGCAGCAATGAACAGCCAGAGAAAATACCTTACGACTTGATCACAAAGCAGAATGAGGTCAAGGATAAAATAAGACAGAAACAAGAAGATCTATCTCTCTCTCTTGAACTCAATGTAAAATGGAGTAGAGAAAGGAATTAAACGCAAACTTCTAAACAAATAGAAGGCCTGGGAACTGCACTTCTAGACATACCACACGGGTGTACTCCTCAGGCTGAGTTAAAGATGGTTATAGGCTCTTCTCAATCTGCAAAAAGGACACAGACCGTTTTCGTCGATGTCTAAAACCGGTCTCCGCCAGATCCACGAATGGTACAAGGTAGTAGCCACAGAGCATCTTCCTTATCTAGACTTTTATCAGGGATATCGTTCACCGCCACAAAGAAAAGTCCAACGTCCATCACCGAACCTTGAGGGATGCCGTCCTCGATCTTCTTGGGGCAGGAAACCTCGGAGAAACCGTGCCCCTATTTCCATACCATCAACATTGCAAACCCCAAAACCCAACCTTAAACACGGCAGGGTTGAATCAAAATTTTACATGACATCAATTTTGTCTTTACGAACATTTTAAGAATAATTTTGTTTATCTTTATCCCTTCAGACAGTTCGTTTCACTAATTTCTTCTAACTTTAAACCAGTTAAAGTTATAATTGTAATTAAAAAATTTGTTCACTGGTGTAAGCAGTTTTGACCCGTAGATTTTCTTTCGAGTATTTACAATATTAAATTACGAGGTAATGCTCTGTACCATAAAATGCCAATTAAACAACTCTTCATATGTTCTAAAAGGAATTAATTACATACGCGTGTAAGTAAGTGGCTACAGGAACTTTTCAGATGTTTCCTTGTAAAGAGTGAACGCATAACGAATGCAAAACGAGTAAAGTAATTAAATTTCTAAAATTTATATCAACTTCTGACGAAAGTCTTGTATTTTCAATATTTTAGTTTTGATTTTAACTATAAAAGTAATCCATTATGTTTAGTGGCCTGATTGACCAAATTATTTCTTTCAATTAATTATTTTTTTATGTAAGGTCGGGTTGAAATGAAAAAAGTTAGTGTCACGAGAGGGATTCGAACCCACGACCTTTGGCTCAATACACCGCAGCTCTCACACAGGAGTGTCACGATAGCTCAAGTGGTTAGACCAGCGGCATATTGAGCCGAAGGCCATGGGTTCGAATCCCGCTTGTGACGCTAACTTTTTCGTCTGTTTTATGTGTTTTCAGTGGATGTATTTATCAGTGTGAGTGGTGAGGGGCTGATTGTAAAATATCATCATCGCCTCTCTAGCAGTGTGTTTGTTTTGGGGTAGAAAATTACCATAATTTTGATTAGATTGTTAATACTGTATATAGGTCGATTAAGGCATTTCGCGTACTTGACCGACAACCAGAATAAGTGAAATGTACATAAGTTTGAATATATTTATTTATGCTTCTGTACTGTAGAAGCTAGTTTTATGATTGTATTAAGCATTTGTCGGGAGCTAATGTTGACCTGTCGAAAGCCTCCGAAGGCGAAAAACGTTGGTTGGGAAAGGACGAACCGGACGTCTCGGTTGAGTGGATAGTAGCGACCCTGATATCGTACCCAGGTACATCGTTGAGTGACAACCTCGGGGTGAAAGTAATTGATTAATCTTTTCATGTAACGTTTTGGTTCAGATGAAAAATTTATTGTCACGAGCGGGGTTCGAACCCACCACCTTCGGCTAGATACGCCATCCAACCTCTTGAGCTATACTGACTTCGATCCACTCGGACACTAACTCCTAATCTCAACCTACAACCTTTCGAATTTGTAATCTTTTTGCCATTTTTCAAATGTCGTGTAATCAGGATTCGATTATCAGCGATGTATGAAGTGAAGTGATTCTTCTTTACTTACTAAACATTAATACATTTATGTTTAGTGGTGTAATTGACCAAATTACTTATTTCAATAAATTGTTCTTTGTATATAGGTCCTGGTTAAAATGACTAAATTGTAATGTGTGGTGTTTAGTGACCGTTCTTTAATGATTATTTGGGGGTCGTGAGATGCGGTCTGATGTGACGTAGGTTTAAAAAAAACATTTTCTTTATCGTGCCAACGTTTCGATCTTTATTGAGATCATCTTCAGTGCTTGGGATTTATAAACATCGTTTAGTTTTACAAATACATGGAGGGTGTGGAAAAAATTATGAATTTATACAATGCTAGAAAACTTTAAATTTAAAAAAATTGTATAATGCTAGAAAATTTTAGATTTAAAAAAAGAATAAAACTATAGAAAGCTAGAAAATTTGAGATTAAAAAAAAAGAATAAAACTATAGAAAGCTAGAAAACTTTAGATTAAACAAGAATAAAACTATAGAAAGCTAGAAAATTTTAGATTTAAAAAAGAATAAAACTATAGAAAGCTAGAAAACTAAATTTAAAAAAAATTGTATAATGCTAGAAANAAACAATGTTTATAAATCCCATGTCTTGGAGATGATCTCAATAAAGACCGAAACGTTAGCATGATAAAGAATGTTTTTCTAAAAACCAGACCGCAACTCTCCAAATAATAAATTTTAAATTCAATGTAATTAATTAATTGTGAGATTTTCGCTTTCGATCCCAATGTGATGAACCTCTTGTTTGGACATTATAAAAAAATATAATTTCGGTGTAATAAAAAAAACAGTAGGACAATTTAATTGAATATTTTTTCAGGAATTTTTCAAATTAAATTGAATTTTGAGTGCCGTTGAAATGAGTGGCAGGACAGACTTTTAGGTACATTATTTCGGAAGAAGGAAGGCACATAGATGTTTTACTGTAAGTCAACCTTAGTACTTACCGTTTTTGACTTACTCTTCGACAGTAAGGATTTAACTTTAGTTACTTTTAACAAGACCGTAATTTGATTACTAAGAAGGGTTTTCCATTTGTCGTCGAAAGGTTTTGCCATTGAAGGCAAAATATTGGTTCGGAAAAAATGATAATTTGGAAAACCTTTAAGATGAAAATGAAATGATTTCCTAGGTCACTTTTCCTTATATACAAGGTTATCGGAACAGTTGAGATGTCTGAAAGGGATGTTCCTTATAGTGAAGTTGGCCTTCTGGAACAGTATTACGGTAAAAAAGTACCAATCTCCACTGAAAGATTAAGTACTAGGGTCAGGCCTTGTATATAAAATTGAGTGAAAAAACTGCAATAAATTATGTTATGGTGAAATTAGACAGTTCCTAAAGAGTAGGATCTATCAACATCAATATGCAGTTCAAAATAGTAAAAGCCAGGAAACTGCCTTGGCACAGTATGAAATTGTTGAAAACCTTACATTTTTATGTTATGAGTATTGTTACAAAAGTATGAAATAAGAAGAAAAGAAAGTTCCTAGAAGCCTTTTCCATAAAAAAACGATAAACTGTTAATTACCGTCAAGACTGTGACATGATATGAGACTGTTATTTTAATTTGTTATATAATACATAGAAATTAGCTCGTCAATTTTAAATTTTGGAGGGAGCTTAAGTGTTAATAATTGTTGAAAATGACAATTAATTAAGGTTCTTAGTTGAGATGAAAAAAAGTTAATGGCACGAGAGGGATTCGAACCCACGACCTTCGGCTTGATACGCCGCTGCTCTACCACTTGAGTTATCGTGACCTCCATCTACTCAGACACTAACTTCCCATCTCAACCCCACCTTTTGAATTTTCCCTTCTTGAATTTGATGAAAAATGGCAAAAGGAGGGAAAACTCATAAGGTGGGGTTGAGATGGGGAGTTAGTGTCCGAGTGGATCGAGGTCACGATAGCTCAAGTGGTAGAGCAGTGGCGTATCAAGCCGAAGATCGTGGGTTCGAATCCCGCTCGTGCCATTAACTTTTTTTCATCTCAACTAAAAATCTTAATTAATTGTGATGTATTAATTGGTCAAGCGGACCACGAAAGTAGTGAATTGTTGAAAATGTTAAAAATTGTTGTTAAAAAAATGCGTTTTTAAGAAATATATAACTTTAATTGTTGAATGATTTTTTCATGTTAATTCGTTGGTCTGTGATAAGACGTTGATAAGGGGTCGAAACATCGCATGACAAGCTTTGATAAGAGTCTAGTCAGGATCAAAATATTAAAACCTTTTCGGAGTCTGAACGACTTAACAATGTATCACATCTTAATTTCTTTTAAAATAAGTTATTACAAAATATTAACGACTTATGACCACTGTTTTAACCACTGTAAGTAGTACAAAAACAATGATAACCATGTTTGTCAAAAAATTTAAGAAATCTTTTTCCAGTGTATAACTAACTCACCTGAGGAAGGATTAAAATAAATCCGAAACGTTATCCATTGAAAAAAGCTGTTTTTTTATATGATCTAATATTCCAATTTCAAGAAGGAAAAATCAAAAGTTAAAAAAGTTAATTATAAGGTGGGTGATGGCTCTGACATTCATAGTGTGTATTTTAATGTTCTTAGGCTTATAACATATTTAAAGTTTTTAGTGCATATAATATGGCATAGTTGGAGATTTTTATTGCATATCGTCTGTACATAAGCCTTCCATATAGACTATGTGCATCTAAAACATTAACAGCCCTTAGGTTCATACAAACGCAACAATAAAATACTTTTCTGGAGGTTTCTAATGTTCTGAATTATTAGATGTTCAAGACTTATTCAATTTTAAATTATTAAACTTGTGGTTCGTTAGAGAAAAAATTGATTGGAATCATATAAAACAAGGTTTCGAGAGAAATATGGAATCAATTAATACAACAACTATTTATTTAGAAATCGTGAGATGCGGTCCCAGGCCCTGAAGATGATCTCAATAAAGATCGAAACGTTGGCACAATAAAGAAAATGTTTTTCTGAAACCAACATCACACCAGACAGCATCTCACGATTTCTAAATAAATATCGATTAACGGTCACTAATCACCACACATTAATACTACAACGTATGCCTGAAAATAAGTTTCATAAAAAGGACTTTCTAGCTCAGTACCAAGGAAAAAAATTCCGGAAAAACATATCAGCACGTTTTATACCATTAATAAAATCGAGCAGTAACTAACTCCAAAAATCAAAATGTCATACAGAAAAACAATCACGGTTTATCCTCGCTTATTCGCTTTCCTTTAACTTTTACCGAAGTAGGCCGAAAGTATATAAATATTTCAAAGTCCATAAAAGATTCTTACATAGGCTTCGGGCTTAATTGAATAATATCGCGAAATGTTCACTGCCTGTCGGCGTACGCGTACGGTTGAATATTAAAGTGGAATTCCTTGAATTCTCATCAAAAATTCTATGGCTGGATTATTAAACAAATGGGCGATAACTTTTTCATTTTATTACGACAATCGCGATTGCCCTTGAGACACACGGTTTACTTTTTCCATTTTCTCACATACATATATGTAAATAACTTATATTGTTTATGAAGGACTGGGGAAAATGCTCCAGAAAAACATAAGGTTTTAACAAAACACGTAGAAATCTATTTGTACTAATTAAATTATTAATATTTGCCGTATAAAAAATTGATAATAAACTAACTCCAAAGTTTTAAAAATAGCGGTTTAATCAGTCCCAAAAGAAGAAAAAATAATTGTGTACCAAGTATGTAAAACATTTAGAATTTTACAAGGAAACCCTCTTAACATGTTAAAGGCCAGTTAGCTCCTTTCATTTAGGGATCCTTGAAATACCATTATTTTTGGCAGTCTAGACACATTTTTTCAATTAAAAGTTCCCTTTGAACATATATATAACAAGAATTTTTTTAACATGGCAATTTTACACAAATAACATTATGAAAGTTAGTATAAAAAATATGACTTATCAGCCAAGGATATTGTAAAAAAAATCACCACGTTTAAACCTACTATTTGATTTTCCTGTTTCTCTAAGCTATGATGTATGAGAAAATGGTAACTATCTCTTTTCCTTTATCGTTTGCTAGCCTCTCTACTTCAGAGCCTTGCCAATTGTACATATAATAATTCAACTAAAAAAATATATTGAAAAAAAGATAAAAACATAGTAGTAAAAACGTAGATAATCTGGTTCATACTACTCCAGAATACTCGATATTCCTCGTGATATTTGAGGATAACCATTCCATTCACGCTAATAAATTACTTTTAATTAACTTTTAATTAATTAAGGTTTTTAGTTGAGATAAAAAAGTCAGTGTCACGCGCGGGATTCGAACCCACGACCTTCGGCTACATATGCCGCTACTCTACCACTTGAGCTATCGTGACTTCGATCCACTCGGACAGTAACTTCCCATCTCAACCCCACCTTTAGAATTTCCCTTCCTTTTTGCCATTTTTCATTGAGAAGTGAGTGTCAGAGTAGATCGAAGTCACACCTTAATTAATTGAAAAATATTAATTGGTCAAGCGGACCACGAAAACTAGTGAATCTAATAAATCGCATTCACTCACCAGACTTCGTTCAGCTTTCCACAGAGTACACGATGTTTCTCGGGGTGATAATCGATAAGCCAGTCTTTCCATGAATGTCATTGCCACGAGCCATGCGTATAACAACACACTTTCAATACGCATTCACACAAATATATACATTCACACCTATATACATTGCATTCATTCTATTTAGTAAATGGAGTACTTAATATTCCTTCATCAACTTGCATACAATAACAGACTAATCTAATGTCGATAGGGTGGTTTTATAAATATTCCGCTATCGACCCCTGCCACTCAGCTCGAGGGGCGATGGGGATGCTATTTCATTATCATGCACCTCACCATTCACTCTAATAAATACAATCACTTATACAAAACACACGTTTTGATACAATAGAAAAATTCCCAATTTACTTAAACCCCCACAAAATGCCTAAGACAGGGAAACCTGAAACTCGCTACCGTGTCCGAGAACCATTCTTAAATACGGCGGCACGCCTACACGCTCTCTGTATGGAGCTAAGGCATGACACACCTATACTATGAGCAACCTTTCTCTGCATAAGGGCGTGGGTACCCAAAAGGAGGTACCCGTGTGTCAATCGCGTATGGCCAATCCTCAATCAGGACGATCCTCGACTCCTCAGGTTCTCTGAGGGCCTTCTACCGGTGCTAGCAGCAGTCTTTCCAACGACCCGGCCCACTGACCCTGCCATCTTTCTTTTGTCATGTTTTTACTGCGTGCTTAGCGAGGATTTGAGCGCAATGTTATGGTCTGGAGGGTGGGACGTCCAACTGTACCAAATTTGGACTTTTTGACACAAAGCCCCTGAATAAAATGAGTTTTCTTCAACTTCTTCTTAAAAACATAAGAAAATTCAATAGTACTGAACTTACAAATTCATTTGTAAAATACTCCTTTCTACTAAGTTCAACATTACAAATTTAAGTTTAACTGAAAAGCTCAATTGATACCCGCCTTGCTGATCAATCAATTAAATTAAAAAATTATTTTGTTTTATTTTAGAGAAAAGTAATTCCTCATTACATTAAAAGACTTTTAGTTTACTTAGGATGAAAACGTCTTGATCCAATTGATCAAATTTATAAATACTCACTAAAAAATGCGTAAGAGGGGACTCGCAGTCTACTCACGCTAATAAATTACATCCCCACACCAGACTTCGTCCATCCTATCCCAGAGTGCTCGATATTCCTAGTTTAATATAGGGATAAGTCCTTTCATTCACGCAATTAAATTCATTCGTTTCAATATATAACACATTTCACATCACAAATCTATATAAAAATTGAAAACAGTTATCTCCCTGAGATTTTGAATCATCGATCCTGCGGCAGTGTTGGGCAAGAATTAGTCATGTCTAACGATTAATGACTGATCACTCAGACCGTTAGTCATGATTGGTAGTAAGTGGCTAATTTAGTCATTAGTCACCATATGTGATTGATGGCTAAATTAGTCATGACTAGTAGTTAAATACGAGGCATGACTAATTTAGTCACAATATATTTAGTCATGACTAAATTTCGATAAATCTTGTTCAAATGGTTGCTCAAAAAATGAAAAATACACAGCTTCATCACTTTTAAAAAAATTTCTAACAGAAATTTAATTAATCAAAACGAAAATGCTTCAAAACCTTATTTAACAAAAATCAATCTTCCAATTATAAGTAAAACTACGTGGTTATGAAAAACCCAAAAATAATGATAATAATAATAATAAAATAAAATAAATAAAAAAATTCTAGAACAAGCTAAGCTTTGAAAATTAAATATGTTTACAAACCCAACAATGGAAAAAATATTTCTTTGAATTAAAATTTATTCCACTTGAAAGGAGAAATTTCTACATTATTTGGAAAATACTCCATCTAGGCGTATTGATTGTAATAAAATAGAGATGTAGATTAATTATGTAACTTTGGTTTTCGTTTTTGTTAACACTTTTTGAAGGTTGGCCTTGAGCACGACTCTCATCTCAAAATTTTTATCCGGAATCTGTTGGATTTTGGTAAGTTGGTCATTGTAGCTAGAGTTGGGGAAAATCTAACTAATTCAATCATGATTAACAATTTTGATTGAAGTTTAATCATGATTGAATTAGTCATGAGTAAATTAATCATTATATGATTTAGTCATGATTAAATTCAATTATGAGGTATGACTAAGTCATACAATGATTGATTTATTCATGAATAATTAAATCATGATTAACCTTCAATCAAAATTCTTAATCCTGATTGAAGTAGTTAGATATTGCCCAATTATGTAATAAATAAATCATTGTATGATTTAGTCATACCTCGTGATTGAATTAATCATGACTAACTCACATAACCATTAATTTACTCATGTCTAATTCAATCATGATTAAACTTCAATCAAAATTCTTCATCCTGATTGAATTAGTTAGATTTTTCCCAACTCTAATTTGGAAAATACACCATCTAGAGGTCGTGATTGTAATAAAATAGACATGTAGACATTACAAGTACATTGTGTAACTTTGGTTTTCGTTTATGATAACACTTTTTGAAGGTTGGCCTTGAGCACGACTATCATCTGAAAATTTTTATCCGGAGTCTGTTGGGTTTTGGTAAGTTGGTCATTGTAGCCAGAGTTTGGCAAAATCTAACAAATTTAATCATGATTAAAAATTTTGATTGAAGTTTAATCATGACTAATTCAATCATGATTAAACTTCAATCAAAATTTTTAATCATGATTGAATTAGTTAAATTTTTCCCAACTCTGATTTGGAAAATACACCATCTAGGGTTCGTGATTGTAATAAAATAGACGTAGACATTACAAGTACATTATGTAACTTTGGTTTTCGTTTATGATAACACTTTTTGAAGGTTGGCCTTGCGCACGACTCTCTTCTCAACATTTTTATTTGAAGTCTGTTGGATTTTGGTAAGTCATTGTAGCCAGAGTTGGGTCTGGGTCCTGATGCTTGCCTCAAATCCGCGCAATGGTCGATCGGGTTTTTGTATTTCTTTCTTTACAGATTTACAATTAGTTAGTTGCAGTCTGTTATAATGTGCTCCATCGTAATAAGTTCTCAACACAACTGGCACCTATTCGGTCTCACCCTCAGTCATGGTATGACCTATGCGCAAACTGGTATGACTTCTTCCCTTCTAGACCTAGCCTCCGCAGGCCACAAACCGATGTGTTATTTTTTACGATGTATTTATTTCTTTTTAGTGGAAGTTCATTCTCGGTTAATTTCTTATTGAATTAACAGTCGTTTTTTATTGCTTCGGCTATACTAAATTTAAAACTATATAGAGCAGTTTTGCGCGGCCCGTGCGCTAAACCTTGAATCGTTCTTTGTAAATCCGCCGGATGTACAGAATGGTCTCGTCGTGCTCGTTCGTTCTCGGTTATGCCAAGGAACCACACTGAACCCTTTCAATTGTTCGCATGTTTTTCTAGTAAATGTTTCTCCGGATGGTCTTCTCCTTACTACCTCTATTTCCCTTAGGATGTTTGTGCAAATTATGAATGTATTTTCTTCTTTTCTTTCAACTATCTCCAGCGCGAGATATGCGGCATTCAATTGCAGATAAATCCAAACTCAATTTTTTCCTACTACAAGACGTATCTTTTTGAAGTAAAAAAAATTCAAAATCGAATATTTATTGTTAGCGAGTCGGTTTTACTATTACTTTATAACCTTAGGTTTACCAGGGGTTTATTTTTATAGACCTGGCCCGGCCATTCATAGTGACAGATTTTCGGCCAGAGGCAGGTCTTCCTAGAAAGTCTGGCAAGATGTCAAAGGATTGTAGGGCGCGGTGAACAAACAGAATTTTATCTCTGCCAAACTGAAGCCAACATCTATCTTTCAAAATAGTTTATAACATTGAGGTTCACGCTACGACAAATTTCTAATTTTTGTTAATTTTTATATATTCAATACTGACAAAAAAACAGTGTAAGTTAATGGACTGTTTTATTGTTTAGGACAAATAAGTTTTTTAATTTAGATCAAAAATAACAGAATCTCAAAACTACGTTAAATTGAAATATTAAGATTAAGAATAAATATCACACAGCATATTTTTTAAAAATCGTGCCATACATATTGAATATGTATAACTAATTCGGCGATTTCGCCCTTTGTTAAATATAATTTTCAACAATATGTGTAAAAAGCTTTATGAAAAAAAAAATAGTTTGATAATTCGTAATATAGTTTTTATCATTGGCTAGGTAAGTTTGTCAAAAACATGGGATTGTTTTCTAAATTTAATGAAATTTTGTAATCTCGCAAACAATAGCCAAAGCTTAGATGAACGTGGGTTTGTAATAGAATCCAAAATTTGTTTGCCCCGTTTCCTAACACAGATTAAATATTAAAAGCCTAGTTGATTCTTCTGTTAGGATTGTAAACATTTAATTAACTTTGTGTGATGTTTAAAAAAATATTTTCTCTACTACTACCTTTAGTAATTAATTGTTTTTCTCGTCATGTGAAATAGATGCGACCCTCATAAAACAAAAGATTTGACCGATTTAATTCTCAAACTGGATAATATTTTATACCATAAAATTAGCTTTTCATTATAAAAATATATTTTATATAGGTTTTCTCATCATAAAACTCGCCTATTAGTAAATATTTATATTCATAACTCCCATGGAACGTATCATTATCCTGTGAAGTCGATTTAAATTAGTTCGAGTGCACCATATTCATTATTTTTTTATATTATTTGAAAAATGGCGAAAAGGAGGGAAAATTCGAGAGGTGGGGTTGAGATGGGAAGTTAGTGTCCGAGTGGATAGAAGTCACGATTACGAAATGGTAGAGCAACGGCGTATCTAGCCGAAGATCGTGGGTTCGAATCCCGCTTGGGTCACTGACTTTTTTATCTCAACCAAAACCTTAATTCCTTGAAAAGAATTTATTTAGTCAAGCGGACCACGAAACCTAAATAAAATAGATTACACGATATTTGAAAAATGGCAAAAAGAAGGGAAAATTCGAAAGGTGGGGTTGAGATGGTAAGTTAGTGTCCGAGTAGATCGAGGTCACGATAGCTCAAGTGGTAGAGTAGCGGCGTACGAGGCGAAGGTCGTGGGTTCGAATCCCGCTCGTGTCACTGACTTTTTTATCTCAACTAAAAACCTTAATTAATTGAACTATATTAATTGGTCTAGCGGACCACGAAAACTAGTGAATTTAATGAGTTAAAATGAAGTAACTTCACTAAAGGTCTCCGTGGCCATTCCACTTGTCGCCGAGATTCAAATAGATTACACGACATTTGAAAAATGGCAAAAAGGTGGGAAAATTCGAAAGGTGGGGTTGAGATGGAAAGTTAGTGTCCGGGTAGATCGAGGTCACGATAGCTCAAGTGGGAGAGTAGCGGCGTATGAGGCGAAGGTCGTGGGTTCGAATCCCGCTCGTGTCACTGACTTTTTTATCTCAACTAAAAACCTTAATTAATTGAAATATATTATTTGGTCTAGCGGACCACGATACCTAATAAATATTCATTATATATCATTTATTTGTGAAAATTAAAATGTATCCTGATGTCTTAAAAATTTTCAACCTTTCTACAAGCTGAAAAATCCAATACTTAATTAACCTACTTCCATCATTAAAAACACGGCTTGCTTTCCAATTCAACGGGAGCATTTTAGTAGACTTGAAGAAGCCCAATTTGATTATTTATAGCTCTATTTAATGGACAATCAACTTTCCAAGTTAATTTAGTGAAATGTAATCATAAATTCAAGCTGTCTCAAATTAGCAAAGTTTAATATAAATTACCATTTTCTTGTAATGCCTAAAAAGCTATATTTTTTTAATGGAGCATGGAGAGAAATGAACATGACAAAGTTTTCCTTACTTCAATTTACCATCTGGTCAAATATTAGTGAAAGCCGGAAAAAAGGAATGTTTTTGTAATGTAAATACTTTAATTGAGAGTTTCTTTCTTCCACCGGATTGTTTTTCTAGTTTAATTAATTAGTTGTGAATAAATAATGGATTAAGAGAGCAGAAACGCCAGGAATAATGGAATAAATGAACAAGTCGGTTTGCCAAATTAACATAAAACGTCTTAAAAAGCGAAAGAAACGCCTTTTGTCGCATTGCAAGTCGTAATTTTGGAGCGCTAAAGGTTTTCTAAGACTCCCTGCGGACTTACTATTTTAAAGTTGAAACGCGTTTGTGCCGGAAAAAATTTCCCTGTTCTGACAAATCTAAAAAAATCCTAAATTATATTTGTTTAAAGAATTAATTAATTTTGAGTAAATTGTTATAATTATTATTCTCAGAGCAGGGGAAAATTTTTCTTTTTTGCTATTGGATAAGTGGGGTTAATCCCCTTTTTTTCAACTTAAACTTTCTTCTAGCGTATTGGAACTCTGTTAATGGTTTTCTTGGGATTTTTTTTTCAGGGGAATAGAATTGAGGTTTTCATTTCTCAGTAGTACTTTTTGTAGGTTACTTTTTAGACAGTTGCTGAGTAACTTGCCCAATGGTCAATGATCATCTATTTATTTATTTTTTCTTTTTTTCAGTGGCATCCGACAGCTAGGACAATTCAGCCCCAAGTGGAGGTAAAATATTGCAACACACACTCAATACACTGTCACACTAATAAATACATTCATACTCACACTCATTCTTTTTGGTAGATGGAGTACTCTATCTTCCTCCATCTACATGTTCACTATATTACACTAATCTAATTTAAGGTCGATGGGGTTCTTTAAAAGTTTTCCGCCATAGACCCACAACCTTAGGGGGGAACCTACTTCACCATCACACAAATAAATACATTCACACGAGTATACACTGATGGCATTTATTTTGTTTCGTAGATGGAGTACGGTATATTCATCCATCTAACTCTTCACTATAGCAAACTGGTCTAAATTGGGGTAGATGGGGTACTTGTATAAAATTTCCTCCAACAACCCAAATCATACACACAACCTGAGGGGAGTTGGAGAACTACTTCACCATCAGTCCTTCCCCATTCACGCCAATAAATACACTCACACAATGGTCATTTATTGATATTCTCATTTTCTTTCTTTGGCTTGAATAAGGCTTAATAAAAAGTCGAAAGTTTGGCAAAGAAGATTCGACTAGTTCATTTTGTACTTCACCCCGATCCTCAAAATTAAATTGCTAATCATCCCTGATTCTCAATGTCATAATTAATGTGAAAGTACAAAAGGAACATCTCATCTACGCATTACTACTACAACTTTTTTATCCTCTTTTCTGATTGATTTATTAGCTAGTGTTACGGCCATGCCGTGGAAGGAAAAAAATAATATTATAATTTAAAAAAAATTAATGATACGTTAATGAAATAAATTAAAGAAAATTCTAAATTAAAATAAATGACGGGAGAGATTCATAAGGGACTTACGACCTTCGTTCAGATGATGGCTGCAAGAAGCGTAGGGATCCGATTCCCCTGACTTCGCCGTAGAATATCCGATGATTTCAGGTGGAAGAGATCGATGTAGAAGCACAGAGGGTTTTTCGGAGAGGCGAGTGATTAAAGACTTTTTTATTAATATGGGAGAAAAAAGCATGAGAAAAGAGAGACGTGAGGGCATTTCTATCATAGGAGTAGAACAGGACTTGGTCTGTAAGGAGCGTGGGAGTAGGATTAGGGATTACAATAATAAAAAAAAAAGTATATTTGAAAATAAGATGGCTGTCGCCAACAGCTAGAATGAGGAAAATTATAGAATATATATATTTCCGTTGCATTGCTTCAATTTGAGCGCAATACATTTCCGCATTGATTGTTTTGCAAGGATTCAAGAAACTGTAGTATATAAGCTCAAACAAAGCCAAGCAACGAACACCATCACCTTTTTAAATGAGTTTGGGTCATTTGAAAACGGGGCTTTTTCTCCTTTATTAATTGTCCAGAACGTCAGCTGTTTTCGTCGAGAATCCATTTTTCATCAGAAGTAGCAATTCTATCCAGAAAAGGTTCGTTTTGGCCAAAATGTCTTGCGCAAACTTCATACCGATGACTTTTTGGGGGGTCGTTTAGTACATTGGGAACCCAAATTTCGAGCTTTTTCACCTTTACAATTGCATTATGGTTGTAAGCGACGGTCGATTTGCGAACCGAAAGATTCTCTTCAAATTATCGAACATTTCTTCTAGGATTTTCTACGACCAAAGCTCGTGAAACATCATGACCTAAGGAAAATTTTTTTTCGCGGCGCTATACAATATTATACTTGGGTTATTTAAATAAATACATACCTAAAAATGAATCGATTTTAAAAGTCCTTTATCCACTTCTTCAATTGTTTGTTGAATTTAATACTAAAATCTATCTCTAATCGAACTTCGAACTTTATGTCGTTCTCTGACGCATCCTCCACGACAACCTAAGCCGCTACTTAGGTGATGCCTCGTGGTATCACACGTATTTATCATGAGAACGGGACGGTGTTACAATTACACATAAAATAAAACTTACTTAACAATAAAAAAAATTTCAAATTAAAAAAAAAAAAAAAAAAAAAAATTTCTGAAGTATCAACATTTTCTCATAGAGAGGTTTCTGTTCTGTCATGTTTCATACAGCTCTGTCAGTTTGAAATCTTCTTTATTTATGTGATCATAAATGTGAATAATGAAAAAACCTATTTGTTTCGAAGTTCAGAAATATTTTAAAATAACGGAGCTACGTGGGATATTTCAACCGTCCCGGGCACAACCATAAACCTTGATTTCCTAGTGTTAGCTCTATTGGATCCTGAGGGAGATTAATGCTGCTTTCCCAGCAGTTAATCCAAATCATTGGATCTATTAGACACAGAGGAATAAGCTCGTTCATAGTGAGTGGATCCTTATACACTCATTTGCGAATTACAGCTCTAAATAGAAATATTTGCTATAAGATTTTATGCAGTGAAATTTGGTCACATAAAAGCTTCGTTGGTCCATCATTTCATGGCGGCTTTCAATTTCTAGCTATTGCTGTCAGATTTTGGACACTACATTTCTTTTTATTCCTGATCAATCGAAAATGCGCGGCAGTATTATGTCAAAAACGTACTTTTTTGATTTTTTTTTAAACCAACCAAGCTGTGTGAGAAAACCATTTTATTACATTTATTTGATATTTATAACTTCAAATATTGTATTAAGTAAATATGTTCATATATGCTGAATTTGCCATTTGTGCCCAAACTTTCGAGTTTTCCCTCCTTTTTGACATTTTTCAAATGTCGTGTAATCTATTCGATTCTCGGCGGGTTGAGGTGAAAAGTTAGTGACGGAGTGGATCTAAGTCTCGATAGCTCAAGTGGTAGAGCAACCGAAGGTCGTGGGTTCGAATCCCGTTCTTGACACAGCCTTTTTTATCTCAACTAAAAACATTAAATTATTACAATAAAGCTAAATATTTATCACGAGTTGCATAAGGAATTAATTAAAACCATAAAAGGTAATGAAAGGGAGAGACAAAAAAAAAAAAAAAAAGAGTGCTTACGCAAAAAAAACTTCTCCTTAACACTTTTTTCTTCAACAAAGTTTTCCTTTTCTACAAACATTAACTAATTAAAAATTGGTTTAATTATCAATTTACGCATAATTTTTTTATTGATAATTTTGTTTCCCAAAAGAGTTCATTAATGTATATTTTTGTCAGATGTTCGTTGTACACTGACTTTTTTATTTTAACCAATAACTTACATAAAGATTAATTACTTAGTACAAAAAATGACAAAAAAGAAATTGTATATGTATTTATACATGTACGTAATAAAGTATATGTAAGTATCTATACATGTTGATAATGATTACATAAAGATTAATTAATTGTAGTTAGTACAAGAAATGACAAAAAAGAAAATGTATATGTATCTATACATGTTGTACATAAAAAGGTATATGTATGTATCTATACTTTTGATAAGGGAAAACATTGGTCGTGGTTTTTTTTTGCCTTATGATCTTCCATGACGAATTCTTATATATGCTGTTCAAATTGGGGGTTATCGGGAAAAAAGGGCCAGAGGCGACGGTGGGAATCGAACACACGACCGCGGCGTGAGAGTCTCTCATGCTAACCACTCGGCTACTGCGGTCCCCTTGGTCGTGGGTTCGAATCCCGCTCGTGACACTGACAATTTTATCTCAACCAAGACCTTAGAAAAAATAATCAATTGATGGAAAGGAGTTAACATATTGTTTATTACGGTTTACAATTTTTTCTAAACTGTAGGTCCATTTTTGAGACATTAGATGTTTTCGATGCGAAAACTATTAAATAGAAAAAAATCTTTTTTCCCAACCTTCTTTTATAATATGATTACCGTGAATTTAATCTACTTTTGATAATTGCCGCCTTGTTCTTGCCTAACATTTATTAATGGTATCACTTAAATTAATTTATCTTGGTTTTTCCGTTAATTAATGACCCATCGTAAATTACTTTCACTCCAATTTTATTAATGTTACGGCTGCGAATTGCACCTATTCTAATTTCATTACAACAAATAAGAAATTCCAGCTAATGTCTTTTAATCTGATTCGGTCGTGAATTGAACTATAAAACATTTCTTTCAGGATTTTTTGTTGTTTTATTTTTGAAACTTGTCGTGACCAGANAAAAGGCCGACGGCAAAATACCAAGTACAACATCGGCCTCAGAATGCGTTGAAAGTTGATATGACTCTATTTTCAGTAGCTAACAAAATAATAATTTTTAAAAAATTGATTTTTATGTGGAGAAAAGTGAGAATTATTTCAAATTGAACCAAAATTTTAATATGAATTCAGGTTGTGCCTTAATCTAGTACAATAATTCTTCAGAGTTTCATCCAATTTGTTTGATAAGTTACTGAAATATTAAGGAAATGTTTTGGAAGGGTCCATAACAAAGTAAATACACATTTAGTCCCCGGGGGTGAATCACTCACTGTGGGCTTTCGCCGTAAATCAAAACTCAACGTTCTATAATTCAGACAAGTTTCGTCGAAATTTTTTTTCCTCCGATATTAGAGGGGTATTAGCTTTGAAATGGCCTCAATACGATAATTATACAGGCACGGCATATTTATTTAAATTTAAACGGCATGAAAAAACGAATTCAATTAACAGGATTAATTTTTTTTCGGTTTTACTTTATTAAACGTTATTTATTTTCAAATTTGTATGATGAAAATAAAAAATATACGTTGGCATTTCTTCTCATGAATGTGAATTGACAAGTTCGTGATATAAATAGAATTAACTTGGTTCAGACCGTTCTGGAAAATTAATAAATTATTTTAATTCCTTACAAAAAATTAATTAAAACCAACCATTATTTGTCTGTCTGCTTATCTGTCTGTCTGTCTCTCTCTCTTTCTCTCTCTCTCTCTTTCTTTCCCTTTCTCTCTCACTCTCTCACTCTCTCTCTCTCCCTCTCTCCCTCTCTCTCTCACTATCTTGCTCTCTCTTCTTTTATTTTTTATTTATTTACTTTTTACTCTCATGGAGTGTGTAAAATGTGAGTAAGAACGACACTAATATGCAATTTTGTTTTAGAAAATTATCATTTTCTTCAATTGTTATTTTTGCAAAAGTGAGGGATAAAAAATGTAATATATGCATGTAAAGTGTGTTCATTCATTCTATATTCTATTGTATAGAGCATAATACTATACAGGATGAGAATAATTTTTGGTTTTAATTTAATCTTTTTTTTATTTTGGACAAAAACCCTTTTTGGTTCATTAGAAACTAGACAAAAAATGAAAGTCTACAAGTCTGAAGGTATTTCTCAAAAATACAACCAAAAACAAAACAGAAGGGGGGACCAGAAGTTAACCCTTGCTCTGTATGTGTATTCTGCAATATATATATATATATATATATATATATATATTNTAAATATAAATTAATTGAAAAATGTTAATTGATCAATCGGACCACGAACTGTAATGGATTTAATAATTAAACTGAAGTATATCTTCACGAAAGCTCTCCGTGGCCATTTCATTTATACGATAGCTCAAGTGGTAGAGTAGCGGCGTATCAAGCCAAAGGTCGTGGGTTCTAATCCCGCTCGTGACACTGACTTTTTTATCTCAAGTAAAAACCCTAATTAATTGAAGGATATTTTGCTTAAGAAATACTGTTTGTTCTCAAGAGGAAAGAAAATGGCGTTTGAACTGTAAAAACTTATTGAATCGTAGAATGATCTGGACGAAAGCAGAACTGGTGAGAAAGAATTAATTTATGAATACCTAAGATAGAAATTAATCGATTTAAAAAGAATTTTTTAAGAATTTTGTATATTGCAGAACCAAGGTCTTTGGTCGGGAAGTTTGTGAGGAATATTTCCATTAAGAGAGGATAATTAGTAGTTCGTAGAATGGCATTATAACATTTAAACATTCGATTAAGTTTCGGGTTCCGATTGACCAAATAAATTTTTTTCAATTAATTAATCTTTAAGTAAGGTATTAGCTGAGATAAATAAGGCAGTGTCACGAGCGGGATTTGAACACTCGACCTTCGGCTAAATACGCCGCTGTTCTTACACTTGAGCTATCGTACTTCGATCCACTTTTGAAAAATGGCAAAAAGGAGGAAAAATTCAAAAAGGTGGGGTTGAGATGGGAAGTTAGTGTCCGAGTGGATCGAAGTCACGATAACTGAAGTGATAGAGTAGCGACATATTTAGCCGAAGTTCGCGGGTTCGAATCCCTCTCGTGACACTGACTTTTTATCTCAACCAATACCTTTCATAAATAATAATTAATTGAAAAATGTTAATTGGTCCACCGGACCACGAACTGTAATGGTTTTAACTGATACTTAAATAAACATATAAGTTTAAGGGTAGGCTAAACCCGCAATACTTTACTGTCGTGCGGAACTGTTGGTCTGTATTACCGATTTAATGTTCCTTAAATTAAATATAACATACGATCTATCGGTTTATAAATCGCTTTTTTTAAACAATTTTTAGCGGTTAGTTTTAAATTTGAAGTACATTATATTCAAGTAGGCAACATGTAACAATAAACACCAAAATTTATACAAAATTAAAAACAAGAGTGGAGACGAGTAATACTCGTTGGTATTACTCCAATGATACTAAAATGTTGTTCTGTTTAATTGATACCTGTGCCCTTATTTCTTTCACTATCATCACATCGTCGGAGATCTCGGGGCCATTTTTGAAGAAACTGAAGAGGTCGGTTTGAGAGAATTCGTTGAGAAACGAATTTTCTGATGTTCTGGTTTACGGTGGTTGGGAGGGTTTTGTGAAATTTCCGGTAACGGGAACGGATTTTGTCTTAAACGATAGGAATATTTTTTTAAGGTTTATTCTTAGTATTTTGACAAAAGATAACATATTATTTATTACATAATAAACTAAAAGGAAGGATGTTACTCCGTCTGTTTGGTTGATCTTTTACAGTGCTAAACTACAAATAAATTTATAAACACTACATACATATTTATTGGCCTTCCGAAACAGTAATTTGGTTAAAAAGTACTACTCATCTCTAAAAGATAAAATTGAGAAAGGACTACAATCAGGCCTGGTATAAAAATTGAATGCAAAAACTGCAAGAAAGTATACTATGGTGAAACCAAACAATACCTAAAAAATATAATTTAACAACATAAATCCAAAATAGTAAAAACAATGAAACTGCCTTGGCACAACATGCAGTTGTTGAAGGTCATACATTTTTATTTGATAATGTTAGAATTGTTACGAAGCATCCAAATAGTAAAAAACGAAATATCCTGGAGGCCCTTTACATAAAAAACGATAAAATGTCTGTTAATAACCGTCAAGACTGTGATAAGCTAAGTGATTGCTATTTTAATTTAGTAAACAATGTATAAAAATAATCTAGTCAATTTTAAACTTTGAAGGAAACTTAAAATCCGTGATAGTTGTGATAATAATTGTTAAAATGTTGTTAATAAAATAAAGAAAAATTGTTGTTTAAAAGTTGATTTTTAAGAAAAATGTAATTTTAACTATTCAGTGGGTTTTTTTAATGTTAATTCGTTGGTCTGTGATAATATGTTGATAAGAGGTTGAACGTCACATTGGAGGTTGTGATAAGAGTTTAGTCAGGTTCAAAATATTAAAATGTTTGTTAGTAGTCTGAATAAGTACCACACTGGATCTTTTTTAAAAGAAACTGTTATAAAATATTAATAATTGACGACCACTGTTTTAACCATTGTAAGTAGTGAAGAAACAATGATAACCATGTTGATCTAAAAATTTAAGAAATATTTGTTCTGCGTACAGGCGTTAACTCACCTGAAAAAGGATTAAAATAAATGCAAAAAGTTGTGGATAAAAACTGGTTGTGGTTTTCTTGAAATGACCTATTATCCTACCTTCAAAAAGGAAAAATCATAAGTCATATTTATTATATTATACAAATTCATAAATAATCGATATACAAATAAATAAATAAAATGATACATTATAGAAAATTATTATCATATATATATATATATGTAATGATTGTGTATGTGCTATAAACTTTGCCGTTCGACGACTAAAAAAGAAAAAAAGGTTATGTATGAATTGGTATAATATAATAAATATGTATGCAGTATTTGTTAAATGATTTGGGAAGTTTTGTAAACATAATATAGATAACATAAGTTGACCTGACAATAAAATGTTATTGCATTATTTAATAATTATAAAGCAACATTATTTAATGTACCTATTCATGTCCATGTAATTACTAACTCATGAATGTTTTTATAATGTTTATAGTTAATTATTCTTTAAATAAGGTATTGTTGAGATAAAAAAGGCAGAGTCATGAACGTTTTTTTACTAAAAAAAAATCGTAAAAATGTTCGCAACCAACATCATTAAACGATCTCCAAATAAGCACGCTTATATCAAATGTTTCGTTCTCTTAATTGTAAGAGGAAGATTGTCTACATTAATAATTTAATTCAATTAATTAAGGTTTTTAGTTGAGATAAAAAAAGTCAGTGTCTCGAGCGGGATTCGAACCCGACCTTCAGCTTGATACGCCGCTGCTCTACCACTTGAACTATCGTGACCTCGAACCTCTCGGACACTAACTTCCCATCTTAACCCCACCTTTTTGAATTTTCCCTCCTTTTTGGCATTTTTCAAAAGTGGATCGAAGTACGATAGTTCAAGTGTAAGAACAGCGGCGTATTTAGCCGAAGGTCGTGGGTTCGAATCCCCCTCGTGACCCTGCCTTATGTATCTCACCTAATACCTTACTTAAACATTAATTAATTGAAAAGAATTTATTTGGTCAATCGGAACCCGAAACCTAATCGAATGTTTATAATGTTATAATGTCATTCTACGAACTACTAATTATGGAAATATTTCTCACAAACTCCCCGTCAATAGAACTTGTTTCTACAATATCCAAAATTCTCAAAAAATTCTTTTTAAATCGATTAATCTCTTCCTTAGGTATTCATAAATTAATTATTTCTCACCAGATCCGCTTCCGTCCAGATCATTCAACGATTCAACAAGATTTAGAGTTCAAACGCCATCTTCTCTCCTCTTGAGAACAAACAGTATTTCTTGAGTTTATTCAAGCGTGTTGTAGCGACGCCTTTTGATAGGGTCTAGCACCCAGACATAATTTTATAAACTTCCTACAAACACCTTATTATCTTATCCTGAAATTCTACCGAAGATTTGGCGTGAGGTTCTCGAAAATCAATCCGATACCAGCCGGTCCCATCCTTTATATCATCTATACTGCTGACTTTCCTGAACAGCCTAATACCACAATCACAATCTATGACGATACTGCAATTTTCTAATACAAATCGGATCTTCTGGAACCTACCTAGGATTCGAAGGACAATTTGAGCTTACTGAAACCTGCGGTAAAAACAGGAGGACAAGACTGAATGAAGAACAGGTATTCAGTGGCAGCATTGAAAAAAAAAAAAAAAATGCCATCCATTGAACACCAAAAATCCAAACGGTATCCTCTCAAGTCAAATACCTAGGAATATACCTAAACACCAGAAGGACGTGGAATCCCCACATTAAACTTAAAAGGCAACAACTTAACAGAAGAATTGGACAACTGCGAAGACCGTCAGCACTAAATTAACATTATACAAGGCTAAATTCACTAGTTTTCGTGGTCCGCTTGACCAATTAATATCTTTCAATTAATTAAGGTTTTTAGTTGTGATAAAAAAGTGAGTGTCACGAGCGGGATTCGAACCCAACTGAAAGATTGCAGTTATCACTGCCCAGCCTAGAGAAAAATGGCAAAAGGAGGGAAAATCCAAATGTGGGTTTGATACGGGCAGTTAGTGCCTGAGTGGATCGGAGTCACCATAGCTCAAGTAATAGAGAGTAGCGGCGTATCAAGCCGAAGGTCGTGGGTTCGAATCCCGCTCGTAGCACTGACATTTTTATCTCAACTAAACACCTTAATTAATTGAAAGAAATTAGTTGATCAAGCGGACGACGAAAACTAGTGAATTTATTAAGTTAACATGAAGTATACTTCACTAAAGCTCTCCGTGGCCATTTCACTTGTAGCTCAAGTGGTAGAGTAGCGGCGTATCAAGCCGAAGGTCGTGGGTTCGAATCCCGCTCGTGACTTAATAAGTTAAAATGAAGTATATCTTCACTAAAACTAACTGACGTTTTTATTTCAACTAAAAACTTTTATTAATTGAATTATACAAGGCTTTACTTATGACTTTAGATATACGAAGAAAAACTGTGGGGTTTTGCCAAGCCAGAGCATCCCAACCTTCTAAACAAATGCCATCACAGAAGTGGCCAAAGCTCCTCACTAGTAATTAACATCACTACAACGACCTGAAATTATTTTTGTCAACTAACTGATTTTTTCTCAATTCCAAAAATTTCACACGAACCTCTCGATCTATCCATCCCTTACTCGAACCCTCTGTACAAATTCCCGGCTTAACAGACGATGGCCTCGAGACATTTGTAATATTTAAAAATCTGTATAAGCTACAAATAAATTTACTTTTATTATTTTTTATTTTTTATTGATTGATAATTCTTTTATATCGTTAATAATGCACAAATGCTATAATTCATTGATATTTTCATTAAATATTGAATTAGTATTTAAAGGTAGAATAAACGTGCCATATTTATTTATTGCAAACGATGTTGTTTTTCAAACGTCAAAGGCAACTGAAGGACTCATTCAAATCATTCAACTGTTTTTCCTCCAATATATTTTGAAAATTGCTACAGAAATTTTTATGTTGATGTAAAGACCAAAATAAAAAGTTTCACGTCAATCGCATTGCCGTTTTAAATATTTTTTGTTCAATCTTTAAAAATTTATATCTGATTTATTCATTTTCTCTTAACTCATAATTTATGGCATGACAATTCTAGGCTGGGCATTCTAGAGGTAATTTTACAAATTTTCTAATTTATGTGCATTTAAAAAAACGTCATTTTCTGGTAATTTCGAGACGGGGGTTTGCAATACGCATAAAATTTTACCCTGTCTATAATTCTGACTACTTTTTTGTGCAACCTATAAACATCTGTGTTTTATAAGTGAGATATGTGTGAAATGTAAATAATAGTTGAAGTCTCAATTCCCCAACTCGGAAATATATTATCTTTCCACGGAAGCTTTTGGTCTAGATAAAATGCTAAATTTTTCATACTACGACGGACCTTTGTACTTTCTACATTTTTTAATAGGAACATCATTTCTTATGGTTTTAGTAGGACTTTGGCAATACCATAAAAAATTCAGTTTTTCAGTTTCTCTTGTTTCTCACAAATTCTATTCTGCATCAACGGTATTACGTTGCTGTTCATACTAGCAGACAGTTTTTTAATAGTAACTAAATTTATTTTTAATTTTAACAAAAGTAAGTTTTGTGAATTACAATCAATATTCGGGTGGCTACCTCAGACATTTCTTTCAAAACAGTCTAAAATCTTTCCTACAAAGGAATCAGCCTGTTAAAACATCCCTAGTGTAGTCAGACTGTTTAGCATACAAAGTTCACCCACTTTTATATTTTATAAATTGGTCTTGGTTTATAGTTTCATTTATTTTAGACAATATTGCAACTATAGCTATTGGCCTTGTGCACGCGCTGGTCGGTCTCAATAAAAATTAAATAAAATTAAATTAAAATACAAAATAAAATAAAATACTAAATTGTTAACTGTGGCTTGATTTTCTTGACAACCAGGAAGGAGAGCCGTTTAATAGCTTAATTAATTACCTTCGGGGCTCCGTCCGAACCCTGTATGATGTGTCGCATTAAGAACGAAGGACAATTTGAGCTTACTGAAACCTGCGGTAAAAACAGGAGGACAAGACTGAATGAAGAACAGGTATTCAGTGGCAGCATTGAAAAAAAAAGTAATGCCATCCATTGAACACCAAAAATACAGATAACGGTATCCTCTCAAGTCAAATACCTAGGACTCTACCTAAAAACCAGGAGGACGTGGAATCTCCACATTAGACTTAAAAGGCAACAAGAAGAACTGGAAGAACAGAATAATTGGACAACTACGAAGACCGTCAGCACTAAATTAACATTATACAAGGCTAAATTCACTAGTTTTCGTGGTCCGCTTGACCACTTAATATCTTTCAATTAATTAAGGTTTTTAGTTGTGATAAAAAAGTGAGTGTCACGAGCGGGATTCGAACCCAACTGAAAGATATTAATTGGTCAAGCGGACCACGAAAACTAGTGAAAAAAGGCAAAAAGGAGGGAAAATCCAAATGTGGGTTTGAGACGGGAAGTTAGTGCCTGAGTGGATCGGAGTCACCATAGCTCAAGTAATAGAGAGTAGCGGCGTATCAAGCCGAAGGTCGTGGGTTCGAATCCCGCTCGTAGCACTGACATTTTTATCTCAACTAAACACCTTAATTAATTGAAAGAAATTAGTTGATCAAGCGGACGACGAAAACTAGTGAATTTATTAAGTTAACATGAAGTATACTTCACTAAAGCTCTCCGTGGCCATTTCACTTGTAGCTCAAGTGGTAGAGTAGCGGCGTATCAAGCCGAAGGTCGTGGGTTCGAATCCCGCTCGTGACTTAATAAGTTAAAATGAAGTATATCTTCACTAAAACTAACTGACGTTTTTATTTCAACTAAAAACTTTTATTAATTGAATTATACAAGGCTTTACTTATGACTTTAGATATACGAAGAAAAACTGTGGGGTTTTGCCAAGCCAGAGCATCCCAACCTTCTAAACAAATGCCATCACAGAAGTGGCCAAAGCTCCTCACTAGTAATTAACATCACTACAACGACCTGAAATTATTTTTGTCAACTAACTGATTTTTTCTCAATTCCAAAAATTTCACACGAACCTCTCGATCTATCCATCCCTTACTCGAACCCTCTGTACAAATTCCCGGCTTAACAGACGATGGCCTCGAGACATTTGTAATATTTAAAAATCTGTATAAGCTACAAATAAATTTACTTTTATTATTTTTTATTTTTTATTGATTGATAATTCTTTTATATCGTTAATAATGCACAAATGCTATAATTCATTGATATTTTCATTAAATATTGAATTAGTATTTAAAGGTAGAATAAACGTGCCATATTTATTTATTGCAAACGATGTTGTTTTTCAAACGTCAAAGGCAACTGAAGGACTCATTCAAATCATTCAACTGTTTTTCCTCCAATATATTTTGAAAATTGCTACAGAAATTTTTATGTTGATGTAAAGACCAAAATAAAAAGTTTCACGTCAATCGCATTGCCGTTTTAAATATTTTTTGTTCAATCTTTAAAAATTTATATCTGATTTATTCATTTTCTCTTAACTCATAATTTATGGCATGACAATTCTAGGCTGGGCATTCTAGAGGTAATTTTACAAATTTTCTAATTTATGTGCATTTAAAAAAACGTCATTTTCTGGTAATTTCGAGACGGGGGTTTGCAATACGCATAAAATTTTACCCTGTCTATAATTCTGACTACTTTTTTGTGCAACCTATAAACATCTGTGTTTTATAAGTGAGATATGTGTGAAATGTAAATAATAGTTGAAGTCTCAATTCCCCAACTCGGAAATATATTATCTTTCCACGGAAGCTTTTGGTCTAGATAAAATGCTAAATTTTTCATACTACGACGGACCTTTGTACTTTCTACATTTTTTAATAGGAACATCATTTCTTATGGTTTTAGTAGGACTTTGGCAATACCATAAAAAATTCAGTTTTTCAGTTTCTCTTGTTTCTCACAAATTCTATTCTGCATCAACGGTATTACGTTGCTGTTCATACTAGCAGACAGTTTTTTAATAGTAACTAAATTTATTTTTAATTTTAACAAAAGTAAGTTTTGTGAATTACAATCAATATTCGGGTGGCTACCTCAGACATTTCTTTCAAAACAGTCTAAAATCTTTCCTACAAAGGAATCAGCCTGTTAAAACATCCCTAGTGTAGTCAGACTGTTTAGCATACAAAGTTCACCCACTTTTATATTTTATAAATTGGTCTTGGTTTATAGTTTCATTTATTTTAGACAATATTGCAACTATAGCTATTGGCCTTGTGCACGCGCTGGTCGGTCTCAATAAAAATTAAATAAAATTAAATTAAAATACAAAATAAAATAAAATACTAAATTGTTAACTGTGGCTTGATTTTCTTGACAACCAGGAAGGAGAGCCGTTTAATAGCTTAATTAATTACCTTCGGGGCTCCGTCCGAACCCTGTATGATGTGTCGCATTAAGAATGCGGGAGGAGACACTCACGTTATTTTGAACGCGATAATTAACAAACCGAAAAAATGCTTCTTGAAAATAAGAGAAAAACTGAAAAAAAAACTTAAAAAAATCACTCTTGGAGGCTAATTAATAGTGGACTGTATGGAAGCGGGACGGAAGTGAACAGGACTAGACCAGAACTAGGCAGCAACAGAACAGGTTTGTGGGGAGGGAACCGAGCTAGGATAAATTCTAGATTAGCGGCATTTCGGAAACAAAATAAACAATTATAATTCGCGATTTTTGGCGCGAACAGGCCTAATTGCTCATGTCATCATTTTTACTTTTTTCAATAGTGGCATTACAACAGGTTTTTTTTAGACAATCTGGAAAACACACGTTTGCATATAAAATTGTTTATTAATATGGATAATTAAATTCACTAATTTCGTTGTCCGCTTGACCAATTAATACTTTACAATTAATTAAGGTTTTTTGTTGAGATGAAAAAAAGTTAATGGCACGAGAGGGATTCGAACCCACGACCTTCGGCTAGATACGCCGCTGCTCTACCACCTGAGCTATCGTGACNTTTATAAATAAAAATAAATAATTATATTTTTTATTTTAAATAATAATTAACTAAATAGTGAGTTAATAACTTTATTTTTTAATTATTACTCAATTGCTAATTGCTCACGTCATCATTTTTCCTTTTTTGATAAGTGGCATTACAACAAGTTTTTTTTAGACAATCTGGAAAAATACACGTTTGCATAACATTGATTATTAATATGGATAATAAAAAAACAAATTTTTCGCTAAACGATGAAGCTGTTTGACAACCCAAGAATATTTTTGAATATAATGAAAAAAAAAATTGACAAGGGTCTTCAACTCAATCTTAAAAGTGAGAATACTGAAATGCTGATTTTATTATATTTTCAAGATCGACCCTTTGTCATGATAAATGTAACCAATTTCTAGTTTGATTGACGACCAGTTATTTTCGCCTATTTTTCCGTTATGATAAAACTTGGAATAGATAATAAATTTGAAAAAATTAAAATGCCAATCGATCACTAGAGCAACGTACACTCTTTCGATTTTCAAAAATAATTAATTGGATCTCGTCCATTTTACCGAGATGCCCCAACAGGTTTTATTCTTTATAGAAACAATTCATATCAGGTGGGAGAGTGTTTATAAAAAAATTAATAAAACAAAAAGTGGAAGTTCAGTTCCATAAAATATATTGTTTTTCAAACTTATGTTAAAAGCAAAGCATAACTCGACGCACGATTTCTTGTGTATATTAAAGAGAGGCTAAAAAAACTCTGAGAAACACAGGTCGTGATTAATAAGTAAAAATCTGACATAAAAGTTTTTCTGAGAGAAATTCTCATATAAAGATCGTTCCTTGTTTAGAAATGTGTGCTTTTCACAAGAATACAAAAAAAAAAACAACTAAGAAAAATAAATTTTGAAAATGAGCTTAACAGTTAGAAATAATTCTAGATCAGTACAGAAGCCATTACAATTCCGATAAAATTAGTTAGCTTCTAATAAATCGGTCAAATAAATAAAATTGATAATTTTCCTTGTATTGAATATGTTTTCAATGTTGTGTTCTGTTGTTTTGTTTGTTTTTCTTCATATTTTTTCACTTTCAATTATCGGATGGTTTTATCTATGTGTGCTATAAAATTTTTAGTTTTTGCAATGCAGAACGGATTTATCGTTATGATTTTCTTTTCTAATTTAATTCATATTGTATATGAGAGGGGTTTAGGGAGATCTAGTTATGCATAATAATCATATCGTATTTTTCTCCTTTATTTCCTGTTCGTTTATTAATTCAGTTTCAGCTGTTTTCTATTTTACTATCGTGTCTGACAAATGAAGATAATTTCGTATATAAGAACGTTACATAGGATGAGACGGTATTCCACTAGCTGAATTCTCGACTATAAGCATTGTTTGGGCAATAAACTCTCTAGCAATGCGTTCCTTGTGAAATGTTGGCAGGTCGCCCTGGCCATACATTGTTCAACCCGCCTCCAATTTATTCACGTTATCAATCATGCTGACCGCCTGTTCATTACACACTGTTATCCCTGAATTCTGTTTTAGCGAGAAATAATCAGAACTAGAGAAAATTTTATTAAGTCAATATTATAAAGAGAACAGATGAAGCAGTACTGCAGGAGAAATGAGGAAAGAGTGTGAGAGCGAAAAAGAAACAAGAAAGAGAAAGAGGGAGAGAGAAAAAATGAGAGTGAGTGAAAGGAAAGTAAAAGAATGAGAGAGTAAAAGAAAGCGAGAGAGATAGAGAAAGAGTAAGTTAGAAGGGGAGAAGAGTGTTTGAGTGAGTGAAAGAGAAAGAGGGAAAGAGGGAGATAGAGAGAAAGTGAGTAAGTGCGAGAGTGATGTGTGTGTGTGAGTGAGAAAAAATAATTAGGGAGAGATTGATAGAGAGAGAGAGAGCGTGAGAGATTTTGAATGAGTGAGAGGGAGAGAGAGTGAGAGAAAAGAGAGAGAGAAGAGAGAGAAAGAGAGATTAAACGTTTTATTTAATCACACAAAGTTAGGTCTCGTTGAGCTTTCTTCCACTTAACTTTCTTTTATTTAGAGATTGCAAAACACTTAATATAAAGCATAATATCCTTCAATTAATTAAGAATTTTACTTGAGATAAAAAAGTCAGTGTTACGAGCGGGATTCGAACCCACGACCTTCGGCTTGGTACGCCGCTACTCTACCACTTGAGCTATCGAGACTTCGATCCGCTCGGACACCAACTTCCCATCTTAACCTCAACTCTCGAATTTTCCCTCTTTTTTGCCATTTTTCAAATGACGTGTAATCGTGTAAAAAGGCAGTGTCACGAGCGGGATTCGAACCCACGACCTTCGGTTTGATACGCAGCTACTCTAAAACTTGAGCTATCGTAACTTCGTGACACGACTTTTTTATGTCAACTAAAAACCTTAATTAATTCAAAGATATTAATTGGTCAATCGGACCACGAAAACTATGCATTTAATAAGTTAAAATGAAGTATATTTTACTAAAGCTTTCTGTGGCCATCTCATTTGGCGCCGAGAATCAAATATATTACACGATATTTAAAAAATGGCAAAATGGAGGGAAAATTCAAAAGGTGGGGTTTAGATGGGAAGTTAGTGTCTGAGTGGATTGAGGTAGCCGAAGATCGTGACAGTGACTTTTTTATCTCACCTAAAAACCTTAACTGAAAGATATTAATTGCTCAGGCGGACCACGAAAACTAGTGAATTTAATAAAGCATAATAATCATTAATTTGTGATATCATGATTTTATGATGGTTTTTGTTATTTTCCATCACATGATATATTTTCTTTTAAAAGTACGAAAACTGCCCTCAGAGGAAATACTATTTGGATCATTGTTAAACAGATTTATGCTGGTTATTAAAAAAGAGTTGGAGTATGTTTTAGTTCTATTAATTGGTTTTTCGAATATATTGTTTTTGTCTTCAGTTTAATTTCGTGTTTTTTCTCTTATCTTCAATAAATAATTCGGGTGCTTAGAGTGTTTAATTTTAAAGATTGTTGATATAATGGTCATTTTTTGTCATTTATAATCTCTTAAATTATTTACTCTGTTGTATTTATCACATATAGTACTATCGTACTTTAGTCTTAGTGTATATCTTACACATGCATTGAGAGAGAGAGAGAGAGAGAGAGAGAGAGAGAGAGAGAGGGAGTGAGAGAGAGAATGAATGAATGACTGGGTGAGTTAAATGGAGAGTGTGTGAACGAGTGAGAGGAAAAAGAGAATGAATGATTGAATGAAAAAGAGACAGAGTGAACGAATGAGTGAATGTGAGTGGAAAACAAAGATAGTAGTTAAATAGATAGACAGGGGGAGAATGTGTGAGTGAGAGAATGAATGAAAAAGAAAGAAGAAATGGGAGAGAGACAAGCAGGGAGAGTGAGTGAAAGAGAAAGGGAAAAAGAGATTGAGTAACAAAAAGATTTAGGAAAGAGGGAGTGTAAGTTTGTGAGTGACAACACGAGTGAGGACGTGAGTGAGTGAATGAGCTTTAAAAAAACTTTTCAGAAAGTTGATAAACATCAAGTAGATCATCTTATAAATATTTTCACTTGTTAATTATTTGACTGAATCAATAATAATTATAACTTTCAAAAATTACGGTTTTTATTTGAGATAAAAAAGTCAGTGTCACAATCGGGATTCGAACCCACGACCTTCGGCTAAGTTAGTGTCCGAGTGGATCGAGGTCACGATAGCTCAAGTGGTAGAGCAACGGCGTATCTAGCTGAAGATCGTGTGTTCAAATCCCGATTGTGACACTGACTTTTTTTATCTCAACCAACACCTTAATTAATTGAAAGTAATTTATTTGTTCAAGCGGACCACGAAAATTAGTGAATTGAATATTTATAACTACTAACTTTCTTCTGCATATAAAGTTGTATAGTGTGACAGAAACGAAACCTCGCATATTTTGAAAACTTTATTATCAAAAATTGATAATATTTTTAGTATTATTTTTCTTCGATGGGTTGTTTTATTAAATTAATTTTTTATCGCATTATTTATCGTATTCTCTTGAATGAGACAAACAAAAGCAAGATTTCATAAAAATATTAAAATTATTTTACATGAATCGATTTCGTAGTACTGCCCGCTCCTCCTTTTCATCTATTTTAAATTACCATGTCCAGTTTTTCCACATGCTTGCTACGTATTGATAATCTGCATCATTACCTCTTTACTGACATGAAAATAGTTAATGCTGGTGTAACTGCTAAACCGTGTACGTGCTTTTCGAAACAAGTTGTCATGTAACTTTACGACACTTATTACCCACTTGGAATGGATAGCGTTGTAATCCGAGATTAGTAGCATCAACATTCTGTAATCATTGGTAATGACGATCTGTACAAGTCTATTTACTGGGGGGCTTGTTTACCTGATTCTGCCATTTCCATTCGACCGCCTTTTATGTAATGTAGCTGGTTCATTATTGTTGATCATTTGCGTAAAAGGTGCAACGAACATCTGACAAAAATATACATTAATGGACTGGAAAATATGGATTAATGGAAACGAAATTGTCATTAAAAAATTATACGTAAATTGATAATTAAGATAATTTTTAATTAGTTAAGGTGTTTTAGAAAAAGTAAACTTTGTTGAAGCAAAAAGTGTTAAGGCGAAGTTTTTTCGCGTAAGCACTTTTATGTTTTTGTTCATTTTTTAGTCTCTCGTTCATTACCTTTTATGGTTTTAATTAATTCCTTATGTACCTCGTGATAAATATTAATTTTATTGTAAATTAATTAACGGTTTTAGTTGAGATAAAAAAGGCAGTGTCACGAGTGGGATTCGAATCCCGTTCGTGATACTGACTTTTTTATCTCAACTAAAACCTTCATTAATTGAAAGGTATTAATTGGTCAAGCGGACCACGAAAACTAGTGGATTTATTGTAAATGTCGACCCACCAAGGATTAAAAAATATAAACACCATAGGGTTTATCAGTTTATCGCAGACCTTTAGCCCTGATTGATGGTCAGTTCTCGCATATACTTTGACGACATGGCACTGCTTCATGCCTCCAGGGAGAACCACCGGAAGGACTGACGTCTCTACCCGACGTAATTTGGCGTTAAGTGGCTATAGCTGCCTTTGCGACTACATCTGTAAAATTTGGGTCATCGTATTGTGATTATCTTGGACCGTCGCAGACATCCTTCACCAACCCATCTTCTCTCATCTGATAGAATCGTTTTTCACCAGCACATCTTCATTTTTCGTCATCGTATTCTCTTCTTGGACTATTTCTGATAGCATCGTTCTTCACCAGCTGATCTTCATTTTTCGTCATCGTATTCTCTTATTGGTCTATTCCTAATAGCATCGTTCTTCACCAGCACATCATCATTTTTCATCATCGTATTCTCTTCTTGGACTATCCCCGATAGAATCGTTCTTCACCAGCTCATCTTCATTTTTCGTCATCGTATTCTCTTCTTGGACTATTCCTGATAGCATCGTTCTTCACCAGCAGATCTTCATTTTTCGTCATCGTATTCTCTTTTTGGACTATTCCTGATAGAATCGTTCTTTACCAACGGATCTTCATTTTTCGTCATCGTATTCTCTTCTTGGACTATTCCTGATAGCATCGTTCTTCACCAGCCCATCTTCACTTTTCGACATCGTATTCTTTTCTTGGATCTTCGTTGACAGCATCGTTCTTCACCGTCCAATGTCCATCGCTTAATTTAATTTCATTAATGAGTTTATTGGGGCGTCGGTGGCTGCAACGGTTAGGCGCTCATCACTGTAAGATAAAGGTCCCGGGTTCGAATCCAGTGGCCCGATTCGATTCCCGATTCTCACAAACCCGGCGTACTTACAAAGAGGCTTTTTTTCAAAAACGTCGGCTCCCCGAGTTTCTATATAACCTGTGCTGTTGCGACCTCCCCCCACCAAAAAAAAGAGAAGAGTTTATATTGCATGCAAGCTTGCCATTTTATTTGTTTTCTTTAAACGTGCAAGTTCGTTCGGCGATAAAACTTTTTCCAGCCCATTTTTTTTATTCATAAAATTATATTAATTTCAATTAAGTTCGTTTGGTTTATTAAGATTAAAGTTTATTTATTTTATTTTATTTATTTGTACTCAAGAAAATTAATTTATTTAATTAACATTACAGTAACGTATTTAATGTTTGTTTTATACTAAATTAAAATATAATAAGAACTTAAATATTTTTTCTTTTCTTTCAAAGCAAGCTGAGACATTTTCACCTCAAACATGTGCATCCTCTTCATATTCAAACTTCAAATATAAGTTTCTTTGCAATTTATGATTTTGCGATCGGTTTTTATTTTTATGTGAGCTTCTTAATCCTCTACAGGTCGTTTGTTAATAAACGCAAAAAAGAAAGGAAAATAAGGAGAGTTATTTTTCTGCAAATTCAGATATTTAATTTATTGACATCATCCGACAATTTATCAATCCTACCATTTAATCAGTAGGATCAGGATAAAGAGGTCGGTTTTATTTCACCTTTTTAACGAAAACCTCTCCTTTCAACAAAAAGCAAATTTGTTAAAAAAAAATTTAATATGACCAACTATATTTGCGGTAGCTGGGAATAAGAATATAATTTGGAAAAGTATCCCAGTGAAATTTTATAGTCTTAAATCAAGGTTAGGTATATAAATTCACTATTAATTAAGGTTTTCAGTTGAGATGAGAAAGTCAGTGTCACGAGCGGGATTCGAACCCACGACCTTCGAGAGAGCTTTAGTGTTTTATCTCAACTAAAAACCTTAAAAACCTCAAGCGGACCACGAAATATAGTGAATTTAATGAAATGTAATGAAGTATACTTCACTAAAGCTCTCCGTGGCCATTTCATTTGTCGCCGAGAATCAAATAGATTACACGACATTTGGAAAATGGCAAAAAGGAGGGAAAATTCAAAAGGTTCCAAAGGGAAGTTAGTGGCCGAGTGGATTGAGGTCACGAGAGCTCAAGTGGTTAGAGCAGCGGTGTATTTAGCCGAAGGTCGTCGGTTCGAATCCCGCTCGTAACACTGAATTTTTATATCAACTAAAAACCTTAATTAATTCAGTTAGGTGTATATTTTAGAAATTTCGGCTATGTTATTTTTAGATTTTTTTTATAAAGAACTGTATATAAAAATAAAAATAAAAAATCTCGAAAAATGGAAAAATACCGACCTTGATGCTAGGATAGGGGCCAAATTTTGGTTCGTATATGTATTAAAATGAAACGTTGAGGTGCATGAGATATATGCACAAATTTTTATGTTACGAAACCTATGAAAATTTTAGACTTCTCTACCTAACAAGACTACCAGATCAGACAATATATATTCAACTTAACACATTTTGCACTCTTTCCCACAGAACCACAAATTTCCACGCCCTTAAAACATTCGAAAACGCAACTGAACAAATGGAGATAGGAATGGAATAAAAATTTCATTTTTCATTCCTCAAATCATCAGCCAAGGGAAAAAATTCACCGCTCTTTCAGCAGTGTGGAATTAAAAACTGAATAGGCCTTTGTACTACCTATTAGTTATTCATTTACCCTCTCAAAAAATCTAAAACTTAGAGTACTTGACAATTTTCTCATGAAAAAGTAGAAATACATGACCGTGCCTTATATGATTGCAAAGCATTAGATCGAAAATGGTACAGCCTCATTGGAAAGGCTATTTTAATGTCTGGGAAAATAAGCGAAGAGGAACCACGTAAAGTGCTCAACTACTTTAAGTGTTGTGCACTTATGTTGCTTTGGTGGTCAATTCAACAATATATCTTTTAGGTTGTCGTGAAAGAAGGAGAGATTAATCATCATTAACTCTGGAATTTTTTTTATAAAATTGGAAAAAATTAGTACTTTTCTTTATTACTTCGTTTTTTATAATTTCTCATTATTTAATTTGATTATGTATCAAATTGTTGTTATTATTGAGTTGGGAAGTTTAAATGCCAGAAGCCATCCTAATTCAGTGATCTAACGAATTTCAGAATCAAAACAAAAAAATGGATATGTATTAAGGCTGAAAATGACTTTTTTTTTAATGAGCCGTTTTGTGGAAAAACACTAAGATTGTGCCTTATGAAATATTTACAACTTTTTGCTTCAAAGGAAAACAGACAAAAAATAAAAGCGTTTGCGTTTCGGGGTTTGTCAAAAAACGCCCCATCAAAAAAAAAGTACTCTCTTCTCTTTATATAGTTAACAAATTGATAAATTTAATTACTCCATGTAAAATTGAGCTTTGTACTATTAGGTTCATAAAAGGAACACGGATGTATTCATATGTATTATTTTTGATGCGTACTGGAACAATCTAACTGTTGTGCATTCGAAATTCACCTAAAGAAATAAATTGGATTGTAAAGCATAAACATTGTTGCAAAAACCTAATTTTAATTTTCATTAAAACAATAAATTAACCACATTTGATAAACTAACCACAATTTTTTTCAGTCACTAGTTTTCGTGGTCCGCTTGACCAATTAACATCTATCAATTAATTAAGGTTTTATTTGAGATAAAAAAGTCAGTGCCACGAGCGGGATTCGAACCCACGACCTTCGGCTTGATACGCCACTGCTCTCCCACTTGAGCTATCGTGACCTCGATCCACTCGGACACCAGCTTCCCCTCTAACCCCCATTTTTTCATAATAATTTGTTATTACTTAATAACAAATTATACTCATGATTTTAAATAATTTGTTCACTCTTGTTTTGCACAATTATTTATTATTAGATTTCAAGTATTTAAAAACAACTGGAAAATTGGAAAAACCAATTATTGTCCGCTGTAGAAAAAAGAAAATATCCTGAAATCGCAGCCGAAAATATGATTTACCTTTGTCATTTGTTTAGGTGGATTAGAAAATTATATAATCGTATCAATAGTTTCAATCAAATTATAATACTCAATTTTTTCGTGTTTCTTTTTCTTCTTCTTTCTTTCTTTCTTTAATAGTAAAAATTAAAAATTGTTTAATAGTAGGTTAAAATTGTCATTTTTTACCACGATTCTACGATATCATTTAAAAAGTTTTAAAAATCAATATGAGAATTCAGAAGCGACAATTTTTTTTTATTTCACAATTGAATTCGATCTTGGAATTGAAGTTTGTATATTGTTTTGTGAAAAGAAGTTGTATAAAAAATTATCGCATTTTTTAAATATAATCTTTCTTTTATGATTTTTTGCTATTTTTAATAATACATAAATAGAACAATTCCTTATTAATTTCCTAATTACATGGTAAAATAAATACAGTGGACGCTGGTTATAAGACTCAGATTGGAACCAGCAAAATGTGAGTCTTATAAGCGGATGAACCTTAAAGGAAGGAAACAAGATTTTAGAATGTATGTAATACACAATCTTTATTTTTCCTGTCAATACATGTGTACATAGCGTGTTATTCACATCTAAAATAAAGGAATTTATTTTAAAAGAGAAGTTCCGATTAGTTAGGTAGAAAATATTTTTTTAATAAATTTTCCTTTTATATTAAATTGTTGATATATGTAACACCCATTATATGGAAAATTATTAAAGTTTAAATTAAACTCTCTCCTTTTTCTTTCCATAAAATTTAGAAGAAAATTTAATTTAAAATGTAATACAGGATAGAAAGAGAGATGTAGAGAGATTTCTCCATGTACAATAAGATTTTAATACAAAAATGGCGCAACAGCTCTACAGTTTATCACGTCTGTGTATATCCGTGAGTCTTATAAGCGGCGTCCACTGTAATTGTATAAGCAATAGACTAAACCCGCAATACTTTGCAGTCGTGACAAACTGTAGAGCTGTTGGGCCGTTTTTGTATTGACACACATCTAGATCCCTTAGAACCTCTGAGTTTGAAGGTGGAATGTCGACTTCATCGGTCTCCTCCTCGTGAACATTGTCATCTTTCCTAGCATCCGACATGCTGCTACTGATTCACGTGCTTCTCGTTCACGAAATACGCTTCAGAGGTTTGGACATTGTGGTCGATATCCAAATATTTCTCGTAGTTCCTCAAAGTAAGATCTTCTGGCGTCTCAATAGGGTTTCCTCCCTCTTCAGCACTTCATCAGTTTCGTCAAAACCTCCTCAGAAAACACTTTCGAATGGTCACATAACTAACGTTATTCCACGCTCCTTTGGCCAGTGTAAAACCACGAGAATGTTGATTTTCTTGGCAAGTTCGTTTACATTCAAATTCGAATTTCAAGATGAAGTTGACTGAGATTCCAAGATTTCGTCAATAAAAGCGATAAGGGGTTTCTCATTTGTGACCTGTAATATGTTTTAAAGGTTCGAATGATCCCTTGGTCACACGGCTGCATCAGTGATTGCAGGTATTAGCAGTAATTTCCATAGAGACAGGGTTGAGAGCATGCAAAACGGTGGAAAAAAAACTGACTCTTAAATCCGAAATATTGAGTCTTATAACATTTTTTTTCTCAATGTATTGGGATGCACCCGGACTGTTTCTGGCGATTCTGAGTCTTAAAGGCGATTGAACTTTATATCCGTGAGTCAAATAAGTGGCGTCCACTGTAATTGTATAAGCAATTAACTAAACCCGCAATACTTTGCAGTCGTGACAAACTGTAGAACTGTTGCGCCGTTTTTGTATTAAAATCTTATTATATACGCAGAAATCTCTGTACATCTCTCTTTCTATCCTTTATTACTTTTTGAATTAAATTTTCTTCTAAAGTTTATAGACAGAAAAAGTAAAGAGTTTAATTTAAACTTTACTAATTTTCCATATAATTGGTATTACATATATCAACAATTTAATATAAAAGAAAAATATATATAAAAAATATTTTCTACCTAACTAATCGGAACTTCTCTTTTAAAATAAATTATCCATGGACAAAGAAAAGTGAGTCTTGCTGTACTGGAAACTAAACACAAACAGAACGGGGCTTCAAGTTTTCCAAAATAAATTTCAAAGCCTGCCGACTACACCTTATTTTATACAAAAAATACAAACCTACATCATATAGTTGCAATAAATAGATTAAAAAAATCATAAAATTATCTCTCTTAATTAATGAAAACAAACGTTCCTGGAAATTAAACAGATAATATTCATCCTATTAATCGAATTTATTAAATTATTGTAATTATTTAGTGTCCTTGATATCCTTAATCGTAATTTCATCGATATCGATAGAAAAATTCTCTTCGTACATAAAAGATTGCAGAATCGAAAGTGTTTTATAACGGCCGACCAGGACGGCCGCGAAAAATAACTGAAAGTCGTTCAACAGGTCGTAAATTTTAATTAAGTTGAAACTGTTCCAAAACTCGCCATATCGGCGATCGCTTTGCCCGGAGAAGTGTAAATTTGACTTTTTTTCGGAAAGGTATAAATTTTTATTTGATGTATAATAACCATATAATGGGCTACGTGCTGTGGATATTTAGGACGAATGCTTATTTATGTAAACCAACTTTCCCCTCGTCAATTTACCTAAATCGACAGTATTTATATTTTATATATCAATATATTTTAATATGAAATGTCAGTATTGGACAATTGATCATACTAGAGGAAAATATTAGTCATCGTCTACGGATTTGGTAGCCCTGATAGTAATTTCAACTACTTCACCCAGTACTAACCCAGTATCACGCAATATACTAAAAAAATTGAATTTTTTTAAACATCTGCTAAAGGTCTTATAAAATATTATATGTATATTTATCAATACTACTGTACTTTCTGTGTCCGTCTACTCAATTACAGAATACTGATATTGCTGATATTGAGAAATTTAGAATTTATATATATATATATATATATATAGAGAGAGAGAGAGAGAGAATATATATATATATATATATATAGAGAGAGAGAGAGAGGGTGAGAGAGAAAGAAACTTTTTTTTTAATAGGGGCATCCGACAGCTTGGTCATTTCAGCCCCGAACGCTTGCGGGATTGCGGAATATTGCAACACACATTCAATACTCATTCACACGAATAAATACATTTACACCTATATACATTTCATTCATCTATTTGCTGGATAAAGTACTGAATATACCTCCATCGACCTTCATTCAATAAGAAACTAACTTAATTGGGGACGGTGGGGTACTTTTATAAATATTCCGCCATAAACCCAAGTGACGTACATAGCTCGAAGGTCGATGGGGATGCTATTCCACCATAAGCCCCTCCCCATTCATTCTAATAAATACACTCACTCATCAAAAACACAGAAACACAAAACACATATTTTGAAAGTTATATACAATAAAAACTTAAAAACTCCCGTACAAAGCGGAACAGGGGACCCTGAAACTCACTACCGTGTTTGAAAACTCTTCTTAGATCCGGCGGCATGCCTACACGCTCGCTGTCTGGAGCCAATGCATGACAAGCCTTTATTATATGGGACACTTCGAGCAACCTTTCTCTGCATAAGGGGTACCTGCGCAAGCTTTGGCCCAAAAACAAGTGCCCGTGTGTCAACCGTGTATGGCCAATCCTCATTCGGGTGAGGACGATCCCTCGTCTCTTCAGGTTCTCTGAGGGCGATCTACCGGTCGTGTTTTTATTTGCAAGAGCCTCTCCGACGACCCCGCCCTCTGACGCTGCCATCTCTCTTTTATCATATTTTTTAGAGAAACGTTATTATACATTAAAATAAAAAATAAAATAAGATCTTTTATACAAAAT
>NW_019392801.1:814500-866205 GCF_000648675.2 Cimex lectularius
TAAAATATTCTGTTTATATATATATATATATAATGTGTAATTTAAAGAAAATACACAGTCTTATTAGGCGTTTGGGGTATGAAATAATAAGCCAAATTGTGTTGCTCTGTAAAAATACAAAAGTGATTTATTACTAGAAACAAATGTAAATAAAAGTTTTATAATACAAATTTACCTGTAAAAATACAAAAGAAACGACAATTAAAGCTATTATTTATATTTGATTTTCAAGACTAGAACAATGCACTCGTAACTTGTTATCTACTTAAGGTTAACCTCCCTCTTAACAATCGAGTCAAAGTAGTGCGCGGCAAATTTCAAAATTAGTTTAAACAAATATAAATGTGCTTAAAAGAAGTACGACGTTAACATGTAACGTCGTCTTTCTTTTACATCTCCCCCCTCAATTTGATTTTTTTTTTAATGTTCTATTTTACGTAATCTGGAACGGGAACAAGTTTTGTTATATGGAAAAGATTTGACTCTGATGTTTTATGCCCAGTATCTATTCTGTAAATAGAGTTTGAAATTTTTTCTAAAACTTTATATGGTCCAATTTTGAGTTCATCTAATTTTATTCTGTTTAAAGGATTTCCATTTTCTACATATACCGAATCTCCTACTCTGAATTCGCACTTTCTTCTGTTTTTATCGAACTGTTGCTTATTATAGTTGTGTGATCCTATCGTGTTTTCTAAGGCAAGTTTTCTATCTCGACTTAGGTCATTGGGTGTAGTTTCTTGCTTAAATTCATCTAGCAAAATAGCAATATTTTTCCCTTCCAATAAGTATTTAGGAGAAAATCCTGTCACTGTATGCTCGGTTTAATTATATCTTCGGGTGCATTCATGAGCTATGGTCGTCCAGACCAATTTTACCTTCATTTCATTTACCTTGCATCTAATTTTATTAACTAGTGTTTGGTTAAGCCTTTCATTCAGACCATTCGAGAATGGTGCATTTACTGCAGTAAATATAATAGTTATATTCTTCTCTAAAAAGGTTTTAAAGCCTTTTGAATTTATACCTGGGTATTGATCTGATAAAATCATGCTGATTCTATTGCTCTGCATCATTAACTTTTTGAACTAGTTTTATAAAATCGGTCGAACTTTGGGTTTTTGAAGTCAAAATATAGGCATACCTCGTGAAATGATCTACCAGAAGGTGTAAACATGTTTATATAATGTACGCTATATACACTATACGCAGATTTAGATCATATAGAATATGAGAGAGTATGACGAGAAAAAGGGGAGGGAGAGAGAGAGAGAGAGAGAGAGAGAGAGAGAGAGAGAGAGAGAGAGTCTGAGTAAGCGATCCATATTCTATGGCGTTTTGTCCCATCCTAGTCGGCATTAAACGATTAAACAATTATGTAATTATTATTATTATTACCATTTTTTGTATGCGGTTTAACAGATTGTTCAATGTGTAATTTAAAAACAAAAAGAGAAATTGTATGAAGATTGCATTACTGACATTTTCCTATGGGTTTCCCTTTTCTTTTTATTACAATTTGATTTTGCCCTCCTTAATCCGTCCCCTTGTTAATGAAACATTCACAAATGCTTTATTTGTCAGAAAAAGTTTAAAAAACATGCGTACTTGTTATATTTTAAGTACAATAGAACGATTTCAGAGATTTTTTCTATCGAAGCAATACACATTATCCAATGAATATTTTAAAAGGAGGTAATCGGACTGATTCGAAGGCTTGGTGAAAAAAATCCGCAATAAAACAAAAATGCATCCGTCCATGCGGAATAATACGTGTCGTTATTTTATCCGTTTAACTTCAAATTTTAGACCAATTTTTTTTCATGCCTGATGAGTTTTTGCTTGTTGTTCCGAGCATAAATTCACTGATTATCCTGTTAAACTGTGTCTACCTCGGTGTGAATGCTGTTGTAACGTTCGGCCGTAACCACACGGTAGTCGAATAGGCGTATATAGCAATTACGCCTTCATGTCAACCTTACGGTCTATTAATCCGCCGGATTAGTTTGTCAACCAAGGAAAATTGAATACATGATCGGAGGTAAAATGATCAGAACTGAGATTGGGATGACAATACAATTTCGAATTATTGCATCAACGGCAGACTGGGGTTGAGACAATAAACCTATTATTTCAGTAATGAAAGTTGTTGATAGATTTATAGTAGAGAATTTCTTAACATAAATAAATAAAACACCACAATTTCTACTTTGTTACCAACAAATTTTACCAATTAATTGTTAGTAAACTAAATAATTACCTACTTGAGTTAATTTATATTGAGATTTTTTTGGCAAATTGCAAATAAATAAAAAACTTTCGACAAGTGTTCTACTTTGATAAGACAACAATTCGATATTTATTTTTGTATTACAAAACAAAACAGGAAAAGCCTTTCTATTCATTACAATGTAATATTTTATTAAAAAGGAATATTTTTGAACTTGGCAGGTTTAAGATTTCGAACGGCCACCAGCCACCCGGATTAGGTTACATCTTTTCCCAGGTCAAAAAAGAAATAAATTTATAAATAATAAAAATCAAAAGTTCAATACAATTATAGGAAACTATTTAAAACGAATTCATGAATGTGGAAGGATTAACAAAATAATTTCCGCCGAGTAGTTGTAAAATGGGCGGGTCCAGGTATAAATTTTTACAAAGCCTTTTCTCTTCATCATTATTAAAAAATATAAAACAACATCACACGACAAAGGATTAATGAGGTACCACCAGAACACAACCATATAACCAAGAAGCAACACACTAAAAATAAAGGAAATCTTTGGGAAGCTTGAAGGGACATTATCCGTAAACAAACCTTCAAAATCGATGGTAAAATACCATAAAATTTAGGATTGGTAATAGGAATCGATTGAAGCCTAGGATTATGCAAATTCTATACAAACACAGAAAAACTGAGCTTATTTCAACGATCATGTATTTTTTAAATATATTTTTCCTCTACAATTTACTACTTTTTATCTAAACCTAATAGAAATTTTTGATTATCTTTACTAGTACGTGTCCTATTATTGGGTTGTCCGGAAAATAATGCAGGATTTTAAGTTTTCATTAAAAAAAATCTATATAAAATATTCTGTTTACGTTTACAGGATTACTCATTTGTATGAATGTCAACACTTATTAATCCTCTTCCAAATNTTAAATCACGATTTTATTGGGTTTTCGTCGGACCATTGATTTTTCATAAAAAAGCTGAAATCACGATTTTATCGGGTTTTCGTCGGACCATTGATTTTTCAAGAAAAAGCTGAAATCACGAGTTTCTCAGGTTTTCGTCGGATCATAGATTTTTCATAAAAAAGCTGAAATCACGAGTTTCTCAAGTTTTCGTCGGACCATTGATTTTTCAAGAAAAAGCTGAAATCACTATTTTATTGGGTTTTCGTCGGACCATAGATTTTTCATAAAAAAAGCTGAAATCACGAGTTTCTCAGGTTTTCATCGGACCATTGATTTTTCATAAAAAAGCTGAAAGCACGATTTTCATTCTACCAATGCTTCAAATAGTAATTTCCTAGGAATATATAAAGAAGAACTTTGAAGAACAGCGTTTCTTCTGTGTCATTAATAAAATTAAATATATGCCGTGGCGCAATCCTGTCGGCCATTTCCAAGCACTCCTCTTAACATTATTATTAAAATTCTCTTGGAAAACCTGAATAATTTATTAGTCGGGTACACAGAATAAGTTATCTTTGAAATGGCAGAAATGGTTATTATGCTGAAATCCGTTCTGATATTTATTAACCACCAACTTCTAATATTTAATCTTTGACCTGGGTAAAAATCTGATATTTATTAACCACCAACTTCTAATATTTAATCTTTGACCTGGGTAAAAATCAATTCATGCAATCATATAAATACACCATAAGCATCTTTGTAAACTTGAAAGCTTCAACTCAAGCTTCACTAAACAAAATTACAATAAAAAAACTGTTGGAAATAAGTTTATAGAAGTCACAGCCGATCTGAATTTGAATACGAATGTAGAGAAATGTTTTGGGTTTCTTCCAACTGTCCGGATGAACTAAAGAAGAAGACAATTTATTATTTCTATATTTGATGATATCAAACTTATTTTTCATATTCGGTTAGATCGATAGAAGTATTTTTCAACATATTGAGGCAATTATGTGGAAGAGATAGACTTAACCCTCAATACTTTAAAGTCGTGCCAAACTGTAGATCAGTGGCGCCTTTTTATTATATGATTTTATCGTATTTCTTACACTAATCTCTCTACATCTCTCTCATTTTCGCTTTTATATTCTTCTTTTCTAAATTTTATGAGAAGAAAAAGGAAAGAATTTGACTATAACAACGTTAAAAGAACAAATATAAAAAAAAATAAATGCCCATACATTAAATTCACATTACGTCGAGAAATCCTACCATTTTAAATGTTTCGTGTATGGACCATTTTTCTATTCAGAAATACTCCGGATCAGAGTATGGTCTGTTACAATCCCTGGCATTGTTGGGTTGGTCTTCAAAGAAGTTTGATATGGACTGTAGACCTTAAATGAAATGATGGTTTTGCTTTGTTGATAATCATAAAATATGTCTAAAACTTGGCAATAACATATGAGTTTTCATCAAGACCGTACTAAACTAATTAAGATTATAGATCGACAAAGGTGGAATCCTTTTACAGTTTTAAACGACAATTACTGAATACAAATATTTCTCCCGACTCATAGACAGACGATCCAAACTAACCCTTTACATGCAGGACTAATTTACAACAAAAAATACAAACTGACAAGTACTTAGCATATGGAATTAAGCAGCCAAACATCTAAATCCTTTCGAATCCAATCCTTCCAGTACAAAAATCGTTATATAGCAAATGATCCTTTTGATGTGTTTAATCTTACTCTTTCTCATGAATTCAACATCCCTTTTGTTTCTCAGGATATCAAATCAGCATAATTTACCACCCTCCCCGATACACCAGGCATTAAAAGAATATTAAATGGAGTATGTTTTCTAAAATTTGCTGGCCTCTAGGTTTCGAAATATCACCATGGTAAGTTTTTCAACTTTGAAAAAATATATATTTTTCAACGTTCTGGCTAGTAAAACGGTTATTTCACCAACGTTTACAAGTTTAGTATTGATCACACCTTGTTGAAAATTTAACGTAGTTTTCAATGACAATTAATTAAGGTTTTTAGTTGAGATGAAAAAAGGTAAGAGAGGGATTCGAACCCACGACCTACGGCTAGATACGCCGCTGCTCTACCACTTGAGCTATCGTGACCTCCATCCATTCGGACATCAACTCCCCATCTCAACCCCACCTTATGAGTTTTCCCTCCTTTTGCCATTTTTCAAATGTCGTGTAATCGGTTTGGATTCTCGACGACAATTGAAATGGCGACGGAGAACTTTAGTGAAGTGTACTTCATTTTTAAATCATTAATTCACTACTTTCGTGGTCCGCTTGACCAATTAATACATGACAATTAATTAAGGTTTTTAGTTGAGATGAAAAAAAGTTAATGGCACGAGAGGGATTCGAATTGATTGATGTCCGAGTGGATCGAGGTCACGATAGCTCAAGTGGTAGAGCAGCGGCGTATCTAGCCGAAGGTCGTGGGTTCGAATCCTTCTGGTGCCATTAACTTTTTTTCATCTCAACTAAAAACCTTAATTAATTGTCATGTATTAATTGGTCAAGCGGACCACGAAAGTTGAATTGGTAGTTTTCAATGATATTAAAAGATTTGTCAAAACCTTTTAGTTTTGGATTTATCATTGTTTGATTTGAAGGAAGGTCTTGAAATCTAAAAAAATCAGAAAAAGTGAAATAACTCCGAAACTGTTAAGATTCGTGCCATGGTTGATTAGTACTTTTTGGTTCCGTTTTGAATGTAGAATCTACTGCTAAAGTTTGTAACAAGGACTTAGTATATGGAAATATGGAGCCAAAGCATCGAATTCCTTTCGAATCCAATCCTTCCAGTATAAAAACCGTTATGTAGCACTCCTTTCAATGTGTCTAATCGTACTCTTTCTCATGACCAAATGGACCTCAACATCCATTTTGTTTCTCAAGACATCAAATCAGCATAATTCTATTCCTCACTCACTGGTCATCCCAATCGTTTAGTTACCGCACTTTTCTTACACCAGACCGTCAAGCGCTGATGATCTCGCGAACTGTGTAAGAAGTGCATCCTTAGGTTTTATTGTCACTATTCAGTGATTTCTCCTATCTGGATAAAAGTAGGTATAGGGATAAAAGAGGCGGTCACAAGGCCTTTTGCACCTCGACCTGACTAGATCTATTGTGCTCTCCTGTTTTTATAGCTCACCGGTCAGCTTCAGGTTGTTAATAAACCACCATAGCTTTGCCAGCGGATCCTTAGTGTAGGTTCTTCCTTGTGGCTTTTCCTGTCCTATCTGCAAAAAACCTGCACCTTCATAGACCGTTACAAAAATATAAAATGCGTTTTGCGGTCTTTTCCTCTTCTTAGCAATATCTGCACAGTGTTTCTTCTGCGTGTACTCCTATCCGGTACGTGTGCTTTCTTAAGTGGTAGTGCCCTGTCAGGACTCCAACCAGAATTCTCATGGTCCTTCTATGAATTTCTTCGAGTGCCTCCTACCTGTTGATCATGTGTACCGTTCCATTAGGTTTGGGACTCATTATATATCCATTTTGAGATGTATCCTCTTTTGTGGCAAGATGCTAGGCCACATTAGGGTTCAGGACCTACAAGTCTTCCTCTTTAGCAAACATGTCAACTTTTTCGTTCCCTGTATGCCCCGAGTACCCAGGGACCCATGCCAGAGGTCAAGTCATTAGTGTCACTGTCTTCCTTCAGAGTAATTTCGAACCCAAATTGAAACAGTTTAATAAATTAATTCAAAATTTCCTTAAGTTTTTTATTTATTATTATTAATTTTTTCATTTTACCAATCCGGCTTTTCTCCATTCCTTCACCAATTACTTCATTTTTGAACAAAGTAATTTACATAATTTAGTAAGTCATTACACCATTAAAAATATTAAATGCAGTACGTTTTCTGAAATTTGCTGGTCTCTAGGTTTGGAAATAGTAGTTTAGAATCACCATAGTACGTTTTTCAACTTTGCAAAATACTTATTTTTCAAAGTTCTGGCTGCTAAAACGCTTATTGCACCAACGTTTACAATATCGATCACATCCTAACATAAATTTAACGTAGTTTTCAACGGTATCAACGGATTTGTCAAAACCTTTTAGTTTTGGAATTATCTTTGTTTTATTTGAAGTAAGGTTTTAGAATCTTAAAAATCAGAAAAAGGTAAATAACATCGAAACTGTTGAGATTCGAATGATAGTTAATTAGGATTTTTTGTTTCCATTTTGAAAGTAGCGTTTTCTGGAAAATTTTTAACACGAGGATCGCCCTGTATATAACCTACCTTCAATTTTTCCAAACTCTGTTTCTTTCCCATTCTCTCTCTCCCCTCTTTCTCTCTCTCTGATCTTTCTCTCTCTCTCTCTCTCTCTCTCCATCTTTGTATCTACCTATCTACAACTCCACATATCTTTCTATCTTTTTCTCCAAACTCTCTTTCTTTCCTCTTCTCTCTCTCTCCCCTATTTCTCTCTCTCTCCTCTCTCTCTCTCTCACTCTCTCTCTCTCTCTCTCTCTCTCTCTCTCTCTCTCCATCTATGTATCTACCTATCTACAAATCCACACATCTATCTACCTTTTTCTCCCAATCTTTTTATCTCTTTCACCCTCTTACTCTCTTTCTTTCCCTATCTCTCTCACTCCTCTTTCTCTTTTTTGAGTTTTAATTAAAAACATATTTATTCATAATTTTAATATTATTAAATATTAATCTACTCATTATGACAGTTAAATAAATGGTTAGTGGAATAAAGTAGGTAGTTTTATGTACATTATTATCAAAATATACCAAACAAGATAACACCGCAGTGAAGAAGTTAAAGCACTTCCAAAACAGATTACCTCTGTAATACAACAATTTGGTTGAAACTCAGTCGAATTAACGTTAAGTTTGATTCTGTTTTATGGGCAAAATTTCAAAGACCTTTCTCAGGAGTACAACCCTTTAGGGTTTAAACGTGTATCGCTTTGTGAAGGTTCCTTCTTAAACAGATTCTCACTACATCCCGCTAAACGATTCAAATTAACAGAAAGTTTGGTCATTTTCTAATATCAGAGGAATGTTAAAAAAGATAGCAATTTAAAAATGTATTACCACAAAAATTTCTTTTATATATTTATATTTAGCTAAATGAAATAAACATAAGAAAATTTAGGTATTTAATTATAAAAACAAAATACTTTTATTTTTTAAGTAGAAAGTTATGTTATAATTTTATTTCTAAAGCAACCATCTGCTTGAGGCAATATAATTAGATCTCTACAACGTGCGATATGCCATTAAATCGAGATTAGGTGCCATTTAGTGATAGCTGTCCTAAAATATTTATTACTGACAAATTCCGAGAGCAGTTCACGGGCCAATGTATTTTTAGAAGTCAATGAGGATTATTTGTAAGAGATTCAGAGCACATTTTTTATAAATGAAGAATATTCAGTTAGTGTAGAATTTTTCGTACCTGGGGTCTTGCATCTTTTACGAAGAGTCATGAGTCCAAGGGCGCTCTCCATCACATACAAAAGCGTATATCTGCACATTGCCACGTACGGAGGAGCAGCTTGGGGAACAAAACTGCACAGCAGGAGTAGAAGCATCCTCGAGCAGAGTCAAAGAATAGCGTTCTTGAGAACGACCAAAGCTTATAGTACAGCCCTCCAAGTCGTTGCTTTCGCTGCACCAATAGACATTGTCCTCCACAGTAGAATTGCAATCCGACAGCTAAAAGATAAAAAGGAGCAAATAATGGTAAATTTGGATGCGTCAGAAAGGGAATAGCTTCGAACTGCACCTAGAAAGCAGATCCGGGAGATCCTTACAGTTTGGATAGACAACTCGTGGCAGGAAAGATGGACAGAAGCACCAAGGGAAGGTTAACCCACCAGTTTCTACCCAGTATTGTGGACCGAGCAAGAGCAAAGTGGGAACAACCAGATTTCTTGATCACACAAATAATGACAAGTCACGGAAATTTCAACGCTTACCTGAACCGATTCCGTACAGCCAACAGTCCACTGTGTCCCAACTGTAGAGTTGATGACAGTGTCCAACACACCTTGAGAGTGCGAGGGAATCTCTAAAGCTCCTCTTCCGCCACACTTGGCCACCGACCCTCAACTAACTGGTTAAAGAAAAACCTTTCTGGTGGTGAAAAAAAAAGTTCCTCAAGCCTGTTAGCCGTGCTATAGTCGATAAAGTACCTGACTAGTTCTTTCTTTATTTTTTCTTCTTTTTTTCCTATGACAACTAAGTTACTTGTTAGACCTTAGCGTTTCCCTGAACTTTTAATTCGGGGCTGGTTACTCCTTGTATCCATATTTATTCGTTATTTATTAAAATATTGTATATATGTCTTTATTAGAAAGTGTATTCACAAGGATTAACCTGCAAGGGGAAGACCTATTAGATTAGGTAAATTAATAATAAGAAAAATTAATTCACTACTTTCGTGATCCGCTTGACCAATTAATACATGACAATTAATTAAGGTTTTTAGTTGAGATGAAAAAAAGTTAATGGCACGAGAGGGATTCGAACCCACAACCTTCGGCTAGTAACGCCGCTGCTCTACCACCTGAGCTATCGTGACTTCGATCCACTCGGACATCAACTCACCATCTCAATCCCACCTTATGAGTTGAAAAATGGCAAAAGGAGGGAAAACTCATAAGGTGGGGTTGAGATGGTGAGTTGATGTCCGTGTGGATCAGATCACGATGGGAGTGCAGCGGCGTATCTAGCCGAAGGTTATGGGTACGAATCCCTCTCGTGCCATTAACTTTTTTTCATCTCAACTAAAAACCTTAATTGATTGTCAAATAAGAAAAATATTTCCCTTCTTCTTTAGGTCTTCCCTTTCAGGGCATGGTCGAAGGAAGCCGTTAAACACAATAAGATCTCCTAAACTTGCATCCCATATGAATTAGTTTAGTGGCCGTGGTCCGCCGATATGAAGTCTCCCTTAGGTACGGCGGGGAGGGGGATGGGTAAAAAAATTTTTTACGAAGAGAACAATTAGATCTTTAAGGGTAGTGTGGTTGGGCAGGTTGAACCGGCGTTAAACGATGGATTTAGTGATTCGGGATTATAAGGTTTCGATTATGTGGAATAGATTAGTTTCATTAGAGTCGTAAGTTTCATATAAGATTCACTATTGAGTTATATATGAAGAAATTGTTTTCCTTGGTGAGTTTAGACGTATTGTCTGGTAGTTTTTATTAGACCAGTATTAGACGGTTTCGTTTTTCTGTCCTGAGTCGTGTGTTTATCCAGGTAAATTTTTTAGATTCAGTCCAAATTGGCGAAAGTTAAGGTTATGTTTTGGGAATTTTACCGTGTTGAAGTTTAGTAGTCATATTTTAACTATTTTTAAAAAGAAATATAGGTCTGTTTTAAAGGGTCAGGGAAGCGTAATGGATATTAGAATGACAGTTGTGATGATGGATCCGGGATAGAATAGGGTATCTAAGTGCAGTAGACTGAGGGTCGCGTCGTAAGAAAATAGGTAGGAACCTTAGCATAAAAGTACTTTTCGGTTAGGTAAGATTTTTAGTTTCTAGATAACGCCCAAATAACAGATTCGTTCAAAAGCCTGTTCGATATTGAGGTTGATTCCTTTTTCTCTGAAGTCTGAAGGATTTGTTGACCTAGAAATCGTTATCTGGAAAACTGAATACAGGTTGTGGGCCGGGACCGGATTTTAGAAAGTGGGGTGAGAAAATTCGATCCATTCGCTAAAGGATCTGTCGGTCAGGTACGTAAAGATAAGGAAGTTTGTAAAGTGTAGGATGTTCTTGATTTTACAGAGCCAACCCTGGTGCCAGACCTGATCGAAGCCTGTTCGATATCGAGGCTCGAACATCTTTGCCATAATAAAAATCCAGAATGAGAGCTGCCGTACATCACATTGTCAGAAATTGAGCGATATTGTGATAACATGATACCAACTACTGATTTGTAACATTTTTAAATCAAATTTTCTACCTGTTCTCTATAATATCATAAAAAAATTCTAATATGACAGGCTGCCTCTTTATTTGCACAAAAAATATGGATTTAGCTTGTCCCTTCTTCCTGAAGACAGCAATAGAAAAGGCCGTGGCTGAAATGGGAGAAACTGCAATTCAACTATTCTTACATATCAGGCTAATCGCATGCCGGAAAATCTGCGGCTGAGTAGTGAAAGACATGACTTGATAACTCACTGCTGGTTACGAGGAATTAAGGAAGATCTCATGCTAGTTAATCCCGAGATTATATTGTCTAGGAATTATTTATTTACAGAGTAATTTTTTCAAAGATATAACCAAGAATTAACAGTAAACCGATAGGAAAGTAGAGATTTGGAAGGTAATGGGGTTTAAAAATCATGAATATCAACAGGATGTAGATAACCTCATAATTATGATTTTGAATGTAGGTCCTTTGTAATGTGGTTAGTTTAATTTAGAATTTTTGATGAACAATGAATCAGCCCAACCTCTTATATTTTTATTGGGTAGAGAAAGTGGTAAGAAGAATGTCATTATAATGGGTTGGCGAAAAAAATTTTGCTACAATCGAATGAAAGGTGATATAATAAATTAAATAATGTATACCAATCGTCAGGAAATAAACATTGTTGCCATTTAATATATTTTTATGAAATAATAACTGGTTAAAAGTTCTGTTTCAACATTATTAAAAAAAATAAAAAATAAAAATTGAGCAATTTATGGCTTTCTTATTCTTCCAGTAAGAGTTGATGTGATCATTAATTATTTCTATGGCTAAATTTGAAGCAGCTGATTATCATTTTCATCGATTGCCTGGTGATTTATTATTTTAAGATTACGAAACGAATTACATTTGTTTGTTAGGTGGAAAGGAAGAAAATCTAATTTAAAACACTTCTTTGCAATGATGGGCAGTTTTCATAAATACAGTTAAACACCATGAAAAAAATATAAAAGTGTACATACCATAATTGGACAGACTACTCCATATGTATATGTAGAGATAGATAGATAGATATACAGATAGATAGATAGATAGAAATATAGTTANTTCTGTTAGTTTAGGACCGTACTATATGAGAAACAAGTGAAAAAAATTTTCCGAGTTTTCCTCCGCTTTTTCTCTTATATCTCCTAGAAGGTTCGATGGATTTTCTTACTTCCAACGTTTTTACGTTAATCTGCAATCGAACTAAATGGTAACGGTACGTTCAGTTAGAGCAATAAGTAGGTAGTACTAACATAATATTCCCTCTCGAGGAGGTAAACTTCAAACAAAATTAAATTGTAAAAGGCTTAAGAAGGTCGATAAATATTTTGACTTCAGGTCTAGGGATGATTACCTGACACCAGACCCTAATGAACTTTTCAGTCGGCTTCTTTGAGGTGAAAAGCGCCGACGATGGGAAAAAAACTTTGGTAATGGTTCGGCCAGATTATCCTTTCAGGATTATATAGGTAGGGATAAATAGGAAAAGGAAAGCTTTGTTCAAAAATTAGACTACCTAAAAATATTTGTTGTGTGGAATGTGATGAATGTTTTATATGTTATATTATATGTTTTGTGTGATGTGATGATGAAATATCTATGTTATCGATATTGAATTTGATTAATGATATTGGCGTAGCTGCGACTGAATTTACATGGGCCTGTTCTATAATTGATGCTATGTTTAACCCTGTTGATGTAAACCATTTCTAAAAAGTTATGTTTTTGTTCTGTGTGTAATATTTTTGGATAATTATCGATTAACGGTCTCTAACCATCACACGTTTTTGGATTGTTAAAATCGAAATAGTGTTTGTGCTCAAAATGGTGGGTAGCAAGTGGTGGAGGATTTTGCTTGGGTTTTTGAAATCATAGATATGTTTTACTCTCTTATTGAGATATTGGGATCTCAAGATAAGACCGATTTAAGTTGCCGGACAGTTTAAACAATTCATTTTGTGTAGAGATTAGTGACCGTTTGTCGATAATTGTTCAGATATCGTGAGATGCGGTTTGGTGTGATGTAGGTATCAGAAAAACATTTTCTTTATCGTGCCAACGTTTCGATCTTTTATTGAGATCATGTTCAGGGCCTGGGATTTACAAACATAGTTTACATTTAGAAATTACATATAAGAAGTAGAAAAAGTGAATTTATACAATGGAAAATATATTTTATATTCAATCAAAGTATTTTTTCAATTACGCAGAAGAAAAACACTTTGAGTGAGCAGAAATACTTTGAATGAATATAAAATATATTTTGCATTGTATAAATTCACTTTTTCTACTTCTTATATGTAATTTCTAAATGTAAACTATGTTTGTAAATCCCAGGCCCTGAAGATGATCTCAATAAAATATCGAAACATTGGCACGATAAAGAAAATGTTTTCCGTTCTTTATTTAGTACGCATTTTCTGATACATCTGGTAGACGGCTCGATGGATTTTCTTACTTCCAACGTTTTTCTGTTAGTTTAGGACCGTGCTATATTAGAAAGAAGTCAAAAAAATTTTCCGACTTTTCCTCCGCTTTTCCCCTCATAAGATCACGGGGTGGCAAGTATTGTATTGTCAGCTGGGGCCCAGGTAGGGGGAAAAACCGACAGAAGCGGTCCAGCTATGTAGGGGCCTCCCATGACGTTGTGGCGGTTTACATCTTTTATCTTAACGGCTCGGTCGAATTTCGTACTTATTCAAAACTTTTGTCTGTTAATTTTCAATCGTACTAAATAGGAAGGTAGTTAAAATGATTATTCTGAGTTTTACTCAGCTCTTCTTATATTAATAAAATATTATCATTAAATTATATTAATAATAATTAAAGATATTAATAAAATTATGTGATGACGTAATACGAAATGTAGGGCCCTAAGTAAGTTTAAAAACGATTGAATTAAAAATTGGTAAAAATGAAATGTTTTCGGAAACGGAAACGTTCTCAGAACGCAAGAAGTGGACGAGCCTTTGTTCGTACGGTTAGCAGCGCAATTGAGAAAACTATATATATAAAACTACANTTAATTTTTCAATAAGAAGATGACGGTGGCAAAATGTTTGGGCTAATTTTTTGTGTTTTATTTCAGCCAGAACTACAAAAAGAGTGGAAAATTGTCTATCTTAATATGGATTTATTTCAAAAATACCTAAGTATAGGTTTAGTGGGGTTTTTAACCGTTTCTTTTAATGAACTGCTTAAAATATATTGATTTTTGAAAGTCTGATACAAAACCTCCATTTTTGTACAACATGCAAGAAAATAAAATTTTGTTGTAAAAATGGAGATGTGCCGAGCTAAAAGTGGTTGACCAATTTTACGAAAGTCGATATTTCTGTGACGTATATAGCTCTATATATCTATGTCTATCTGTGTGTATATATATATATATATATATATATATATATAGGTAAATAGAGAGAGAGAGAGAGAGAGAGCGAGAGGAGGGAGAGTAAGAGTAAATAGATTGGTGAATAGAGAACATAAAAACGGCGCTCGAGACCAACAGTTTTGCAAGTCAGGAAATTATTTCAGGTTTAGTCTATCTTTATATGCATTTATTTCCAAAATAACTAAAGTATAGGTTTAGTGAGNTTTTTAACCGTTTCTTTTAATGAACTGCTTAAAAAATATTGACTTTTGAAACTCTTATACAATGATTGATTGTATTGATCAAATTTTTATATAGGTACCTAATTGAAGACTTGCTATCTACAGTTCTAATAGATTTTTATTAAAAACGTCCATTTTTGTACAACCTGTAAGAAAATAAAATTTTGGTGTAAAATTTCTGAAGTGCCGAGCGTAAAGTGGTTGGCCAATTTTACGAAAGGCGATTTTTCTCAGTAGGGCCGATAGAAACATTCAATACAAACGGGAATCTTTCATCGAAAATAATTCGAGTAGTGTCGAATCTAAAGATAGTAGAAATGCCAACAATTTCACAAATAAATGTAGTGTTCTATTTGTATAAACTTGAATTTTTTTTACGTCGACTGGATAGATAGATCACAGCATTTCTCTGATGAACTTTCAAAGTGCGCAAATGACGAGCCTTACTCATATGACACTAAGAACACTAGCGAAGATGTACCAAAAGTAGATTTTGTTTAACATTTTAGATACGGGTAAAGACTATTAGTTTTTTGGTTTAAACAGCATAAAGATGAAGGGTAAAAACTGTTCTCACTATAGAGACTATTTTTATTAAATTTCATTATATATTTTATTTATGATACAGGATGTTTGGCTACTCGTGTTACAAACTTTGCCAGTAGGTTTCACTTTCTTTATTCTTTACTTCTTAATTCTTTATTTAAAAAATAAAATATCAATATATGTTCCTACCTTTAATGTATTACCAACTGGTTTTATGTTTAATTATCTGTACATAGAAAAATGTCCTTTTGTACTAGAAAAATACGTGAATATTATAAAAGTAAAAAGGTAATCGACTTTGTTTATTTTTTAATAAGGTTATGTAATGTTAATATAAGATTGTGTGTATTTATAAGAAATCATGTTAAGATTCATACGTATTTTATACCGTTAGTTTGGTTTTTTAGTGGTTAGTTAATCATATTGCTTAAGATTATCCCATTTGCTCAAAATGAGTTAGAAAAAACGCGGATCCTCTTATTTACGAAAGCTCTTTAACGGCGAGTAACTTACATCTAAATAATTATTTTGGGAAAGCAATTAAATTATAATGTAAATCAACCGGCAAATTATTGATATATTCTTTTTTATAGAAAAAGACAAAGAATCGTTTGACATACAAATTAACTTTTTTTAAAGAAAGACCATGTCTCAGAAAGGGCAATCAAGATTTGCATTCTTGTATTGTACAAAAAAAAAGAAAAGAAAAGAATCCCCTGTGTAGAAGTATTGGGAAGGCAAACCGCCTTAAACTTTTGGCCTGTGGTTCCTAACCGAATTTAACTTTTCTTATTCGTTCTCCTCAATTCCAACATGCGTCACGAGTTTTCTAATCTTATTAAAAACCGTTGTTGTTCATTATGTCGTCACCAACAGATTTATTTTAACTCAGTGACCCCCCTTGAAATTAAAGATCAACTCGACGGTTCATGTTTCTAAATATAACATTGTTTGTTCTCTGCGTCTCGCATTTGGTTAAAATTAATTTACATTGTGAAGAGTGAAAAATGTGTTTAACTTGGTACATTTGGCAAATTAAAACGGTTTTAACTCTTTATTAACGTTAGAGATGATCAAAAGTTTTAATAACTTTATTCTAAATTGATTTTTGTTTTAATTTAAGCGATCATGGCACAGTTACTATTTCCATAGATTTATCAATTTTATTTTTTTATTAACATTTACTTTTACAAAAAGCTTTACTCGTTTACTCATGTTACTGCTATTTTTACATTGATTCTTCACGGCGTCTGGACCAACACTTCGGCAATACCGGAATGTTTTGCGGGTTTAGCATCATACACCTTCACCTACTACATTTTTCGAAGCAACGATCTTTTCACCTCTCGTTTCTTCAATTACTTTCACTAGTTTTTCAAATATATTATGAGACACACAAAAAAGTAAAACCTACCATGTTTTCTATAATCGCCCAAAACGTTTTGGCTTAAGAATCTTCCATAATCGGCTAAATCAAAAATAATTTTTAAAAAACTCAGGAATAAGGTGAAATACGTATATAAATGAGATAATAAGGTGATATAAATAAAAAAAAAGGTCGGGGGCAAATCTACATCATACAAGAATATTTACGACAAAACACAAGATCTCAGATTATCAGGCTACAACACAAGGGTAAGAAAATAGCAAGCTTGGAATTGTTGGTAGATTCTTTCTGTAAAATCAAAGGACGCACACATTCATCTCTGTTTTTCCCTAGCAGAAAGAGGGAGGAATTTTTTTCCTAAGGAGAAAAATTAATATTCAAAATAAAAATGAAGTTTAAATATTGCTGAATATCAATTTTCAATTGTTAAAGAAACTAGAACCTAATATTTCTCAATAAATTTAAGAAGGTAAAAGACTAAAAGAAAAAAAAAATTACAGTACGAAATAAATTAATTGATGATTTTTTTAAAGTTTCGCTGTAATTTTTAATAGAACTACATCAAAAAATGTTACAACTGATTTTTTAAAAGTTTCAAAATCAGTTCGATCTAAAAGCTTCATTCATATTCACCCTATTTTGTTGCGTCTTAAAAAATAGTCATAAGAAAAATATTTCTTCTATGAAATCACATATAATATTCTACATAATAGAAACATTGAGTAAGAAAATTAAGGAAACACTAAATTTACTACTGCATGATTATTTATTTAATTAAAAAGTAATTAAAATTTTACTTTGATTCAAATAAATTGAGAAGTATAGGATTTTTTTTATGCACCGATACATTCCAGATCTTTATTTGAAAACTATAAACTATCAGGATTCCTCTTTACACGAAAGGTTACTAAGGTTGATTAACTATTTTTTATGTCCACACGTTAGAGATAATATGTTACGATCGTAAACAAGTGGTATATAGAACAGGCCGTTATAATAAAACATAAAAATACTTTTACATGTGTTTTCTTTTCATTTTATTATTTCTAAATAAATGTTTCGTCAACGGTTCTTTCCGACTAAGTTTTTATCTTTATTTTTATTGTAGATCTTATACGTTGTATTTTCATTTTTTGTATGTCTAACTTGGCATGTATATTTTTTGACAAGATGTATTTATATAGTATTTTTTCATCCATTCCGCCGACCCCCGACTATTTTTCCTCCTGTTTATCTATTTATGCATCTCTCAATTTTTATGTAATTGAGGTCACTTCGTATTTTTTTCCGACTGTCTGTTTCTCTCTCTCTCCCTTTCTCTGCCCTCCTTTCCCTATACAGGGTGAATTGCTACTCGTGCTACAAACTTCTCCAGTAGATTCTTCACCCTAAAATGAACAAAAAAGTTCATATTGTCCATGGTCCGATTCTCAACCANTCCATGCTATCTATCGTTTTCCTTCTCTGTCACACTCTCTATTACTCTATTTCTTTTTAAATTTTTAAATTGTTGTAATAGTGCTGAAATGAATATTAAAACCATTTAAAACCTTACTCATTCCTTTTCATTTTATTCTCATTTTCTATCTTCGTTACACTATTATTTCTCTCTTTCCCTCTCCCCTTCTCTGTCTCACTTTCTCTTTCTCCCTCTCTCATATCCTCTCACTCTCTGTCTTTCTTCCTTTCTATCACACAAACTATATCTAACTTTTTCACCTTAACCTGTCTACCTCTCCACCATATGATCTCTCACTTTCTCCCACTCTTTCTCTTTCTCCTCTTCTTTCCCAACCTCTTTACTATACTATCTCTGTTTGTTGGTCTATCTGTTCTGCCTCTCTCTCTCTCTCTCTCTCTCTCTCTCTCTCTCTCTCTCTCTCTCTCTTTCTTTTTCTTCCTCTCTCTGCCTGTATTACTCTTGTTCCTCCTTTTATTTTCATTTTAATTTTTAAAATGTTGCACTAGGGGCCGCGGAAGCCGAGTGGTTAGCGTGAGAGACTCTCGGCTCGTAGATCCCGCGGTCGTGGGTTCGTTTCCCACCGTCGCCTCTGGCCTTTTTTTCACGCCACCCTTCCCCCCCAAAACGAATACGCATAATAACATTGTCTGTGAATAATATGCTCAGAACATAAAGCCATTTAACAAAAAAAAGTCACTATACTCTTTTCCTTTCCCTCTCTCTCTTTCTCTCTCTCCCTCTCTTCCTTCCTCTTTCTCTTCCTCTCTGTTTGTCTATTTACATTTTATTTCTCGTTTTAATTTTTAATATGTAAATGTAAAATGCTTTAATTACAATAAATTCGGAAAAAATAAAGATTCCAGGACTTGCTAATTAATATAATTAATAAGGTTAATTATGACTACTACATCTATATGGGTTAATGTAAATAAATCCTTGTTAATGTCTTAATTTTATTTTCATTTTCTCACTTAGACTCTCTCTCCCTCTCTATCTTCCTCTTTTTCTTCTTCTCTATTTGTGTATTTATGTTTTCTTTCTCTTTTTAATTTTTAGTATGTTGAATGTAAAATGCTCTAATTACTATAAATTCTGACAAAATAAAGATTACAGTACTGGTTAGTTACAATAAATAATAAGGTCAATTATGACTACTAAATCTATATGGGTTAATGAAAATAATTCCTTGTTAATATCTAAATTTCATTCTCCTTTTCTCATTTAGTCTCTCTCTCTCTTTTATGTCAGTCAAAGGCTGTATAATTATAAATGTGTTAGTTACTTCTGTCGTTGGCCTTTCTCTTCTGTATTGCAAGTTTCGCAAGAAAAATACATCCTTGAGGGTTTAAATTTCCAGAAGAAGTCAATAATAAAATAAATAAGATCCCAATAGTACAAAATAAAAATGGATGATTATAAATGGAAAGAATCAAGAGTATAAGTAATAAGTATAAGTAAATAACATGAGGATAAACGAGTGAAATCTACTCAGTAGTGCAGAGCAATGGGTTTTTACTAGCGAGAAGATAAGAAAAGAAGGTAAAATTAATGATTTTGTTGTAATCAAACGAAACAAAACGAATCGTCAAGCATGATCATAAATTGATTCTGCATTTTACGTTTGTACAAAAATAATTATGAACAATAAAAGATGAACGACTCAAATTGATGTTTTCGCTGTTATATATAATAAATATTCATAAAGTTATACAATAATTAAATCACCCTGAAGATAATTATATGTAAACAAAATTATTCTCAGGAAAGAAGAATGAAATCATATTTAATCTGGCCTTATTGTAATTCGTTATTAGAATTTCCAAGTTCAATTTGAATTTTCACCCAATCCTTTAATCCGATAGTCTTCCTGTCCAGCGATTTCGCAAATCCCCGCGTCGTATTACGTGAGCCTGGGTAAGCCAAATTTAACCCGGCTGTACATTAAAAGTTCAAGTTTACTTCTTGCCGTTCGTAAGTCACTAGAAGTGAAGCTCTAAAATCACATACATTAAAAAACCTTAACTTCATTCTGGAAAAAGTGCAGAAACAATTATAGCAATAATTCTTTATTATGCATTATTACAGCTCAGAAAGTTAAGCGTAATTAACTTACGCTGACAATACGCCGACAGAGATAATCAAAACTAACAACTTTAATTCGCACATTAATTTTATTGTTTGACTTCATTGCGAATGGGCAAAGTTAGTTAACACTTGTTAACTGGATTATTGGCCTCCCTCTTCACTTTGAAATTGATTGAAAAATCAATATAACAATCATTCAAGAGAACTTCGTTAAATTAATTTAAAAAATTAAATTATTTATATTCAATTCATTAAGGTTTTATGTTGAGATAAAAATATCAGTGTCACGAGCGGGATTCGAACCCACGACCTACCGCTCGATACGCCGCTGGTCTACCACTTGAGCTATCTTGACTTCGATCTACTCGGACCTCTCTTATGGAGACTTCGATCCGCTCCGAGACCACCTCTCCACCTGACCTCTCGAATTTTCCCGCCATTTGGCAATTTTCAAGATAGCTCAAGTGGTAGAGCAGCGGCGTATTTAGCCGAAGGTCCGTGGGTTCGAATCCCGCTCGTGACACTGACTTTTTTATCTCAACCAGTACTTTTCATAAATATTAATTAATTGTAAATTGTTAATTGGTCAATCGGACTACAAACTGTAATGGATCATGAGAGTTTTTATTTCCAAGGACCGTAATGACTTGTACTTAATACGTAAGTAAAAAAGTAAACTTCCATTTGTCACTCCAGCAAAATTATCTCTTTTTTAAATTGTGTCACTTTTTTTGGGAGTGTGCGATGTATGCATACAAAAATTGTGTATTATATTTTTTAAATTTTTTTATTTGGATTTGGTATTATAAGACATATAACTGCTAAAAATGATAATTCAATTTCAATTAGAACAGCCCAAAAGTAACTTCTTATTGTATTGGATTTATTTAAAATCTCATTTTTAACAATTTACCAAAATTTATTTGTCATTTTGAATTTTGCGTTTGAAATACTTGGCCGTGGTTTAATAAATTCGGAAAAAAGCCGTGCAATCCCTAAAGGGAACAAGTTCCAGGTCGGCCATTCATAGTGGACAAAGAGACCCAGAGGGATACTACCCCAGTCGGTCTGAAAAATCCCCGTCGGCCACCAACCATATCTGCTGTGGTTACAGACATGGTTTTTTTTAAAGCGAAATGTTTCTTATCAAACGGCGAATATTTGAAGGCGTTACGCAAATCACCTTAAAAAACCCAGACGAGAATTCTTTACCAACTGTAACTGTATGAACTGTACTAGAACAAAATGTTTATATTCTTTGTTTTGTGTGGGTTTTTAAATGAGAAAAGTACACACAAATTTCTAGCTCAGATTTTTTCCTAAGAAATTTTATGCTGGATCGGTTTATCTGTCCACCATCTTTTGAGAAATATAATCGAACATGAAAGTCATGTGTAAGAATGCCATTCAAGGAAATCGGTATCTAAGGGTTTTATAACGCTAGAAGAAAGAAGAAGAAATCCAAGATTTTGGCCATTTTTGAACCAACTTTGCTAACAGAATTTTTGGTAAAATATGAAAAAAGCACTATTTTGAGAATTTATCTTTTTAAATCCAAGTAAATTAATTCTATAACCCATTCTTTTCCAATAACAACGTATTCATTATATTCACTATTATTAGTGGTCCGTTGACCAATTAATATATTTCAATTAATTACGGTTTTTAGTTGAGATAAAAAAGTGTCACAAGCGGGATACGAACCCACGATCTTCGGTTTGATACGCCGTCGCTGTACCACTTGAGCTACCGTGACCTCGATCCACTCGGACACTAACTTCCCATCTCAACCCCACCTCACGAATTTTCCCTCCTTTTTTGCCATTTTTCAAATGTCGTGTAATCTATATGATTCTCGGTGACAAATGAAATGACCACGCCGAGCTTTAGTGAAGGTACACATCATTTTTACTTATTAAATTCACTAGTTTTATCTCAACTAAAAACCTTAATTAATTGAAAAATATTAATTGGTCAAGTGAACCACTAAAATAGTGAACTTAATAAGTAAAAATGAACTGTACCTTCCCTAAAGCTCTCCGTGTACATTTCATTTGTCGCCGAGAATCAAATAGATTACACGACATTTGAAAAATTGCAAAAAAGAGGGAAAATTCAAAAGGTGGGGTTGAGATGGAAAGTTAGTGTCCGAGGGGATCGAGGTCACGGTAGCTCAAGTGGTAGAGCAACGGCGTATCAAGCCGAAGATCCTGAGTTCGAATCCCGCTTGTGACACTGACTTTTTTATCTCAACTAAAAACCTTAATTTATTGAAATATATTAATTGGCCAAACGGACTACTAAAATAGTGAACTTAATAAGTAAAAATGAAGTGTACCTTCCCTAAAGCTCTCCGTGTACATTTCATTTGTCGCCGAGAATCAAATAGATTACACGGCATTTGAAAAATTGCAAAAAAAGAGGGAAAATTCAAAAGGTGGGGTTGAGATGGAAAGTTATTGTCCGAGTGGATTGAAGTCACGATAGCTCAAGTGGTAGAGGAACGGCGTATCAAGCCGAATATCCTGAGTTCGAATCCCGCTTGTGACACTGACTTCTTTATCTCAACTAAAAACCTTAATTAATTGAAGAATTCATTCTAAATTGACTTAAAGGAATTTTTAATAAAACAACTTAATCGGTTTAAATTTACTATTTTTCGTGGTCCACTTGACCAATTAATATCTTTCAATTAATTAAGATTTTTAGTTACGATAAAAAAAGTCACTGCCAGAAGCGGGATTCGAACCCACGACCTTCGCTAGATACTCCGGTGCTCTACCATTTGAGCTATCGTGACTTCGATCCGCTCGGACACCAATTTCCCACCGCATTTGTCAAAGATAGATTACCCGACATTTGAAAATTGGCAAAAAGGAGGGAAAATTTAATACGGTGAGATGGGAAGTTGGTGTCCGAGTGGATGAAAATGACGATAGCTCAAGTCGTAGAGCGGCGGCGTATCTTGCCGAAGGTCGTGGGTTCGAATCTTACTCTTGCCATTGGCTTTTTTATCACAACTAAAAACCTTAATTAATTGAAAGATAGTAATCGGTTTAGTAATTTTTTTTTTCAAAATCTAACTTTAGTCGATATTAAATGAGCATGAATCGTTATTTAGAGATTAAAAATATTATTTTTGGCTTATTAATATCATTGTTGGTTAACGTAAAACAAAAATGTTTTACGACGCAAAGTATTATGATTTGATACGATTTAAAAAGTTAAATTTTCAAAGTACGATTTTTTATGTGAATATTTTAATAAATATTCTATTAGCAAAGTAAGCCAGAAAATGTTCAAAAATTGACCTTAATGTCAGATGCGTATTTTAGCCTTAAATAACCTTTAGATTCCGACTTTTGCAAAAATAGGTTTACATTAATTAAAATACTATTCTTACAAAATATAAGATTTATTGAATGGTTTATAAATCCAATGGAATCGATTTGTTAGGTTTAAATTATTCAAAATCACACAAAAGCTTAAAAAATTTAATTTGTTTTTAATGGCTTTTAAATAAATTAGTTTACATACGAACATGCACATTTATATTGACAAGTAATTTCATTTAGTGTATTTGTTTTTTGTTTTTTTAATGAAAAGTCTATAAAAAATATCCAGCTCGTTTGTGAAAAAGTACACGAGATAAACCGTAAAGTTTGAAACGTAGACTATAATGGAATTGTTTTCGTTCGGCAGCTATGACTAAACCAATATCCAAATGTGGAGGGAATAACCCAATTTGGCCGGGTTCCCAATTGTGGCAATGAACAAAGCAGACAAATTTGCCTAGATACGTTTATAACAAAGTTAAATTATCACACGTCAGTGAGCATGGATAAAATCGAAAAACTTTAGAATTTGCATTAAATTTTCACTTCTAAACAAATACTACAGACAAAACGAACAGAAAAAATTATTATTTAGAAATCGTGAGATGCGGTCTGGTATGATCTAGGTTTCAGATAAACATTTTCTTTATCGTGCCAACGTTTCGATCTTTATTGAGATCATCTTCAGGGCTCAAAGTGTTTGTCTTCTGTGTAATTGTGCCATTCTTGCGTGTCGTGTTGAGGGCTACTTACAAATGTGCTTTTTTTCAAAAACACCGGCACCTTGAGGGTTGATATAACCTCTGCTGTTGCAAACCCTCGAAAAAAAAAAAAAAAAAAAAAAAAAAAAAAAAAGAGAGAGAGAGACACACAAGCGTTCTGTATATTTCATGAGTTTCAAACGTATCAAATTGGACTAAAAACTCCCTGTTGTCCAAAGCCTGATTTTCGAGTGTATCTGAGGTGTTTCACCTTTCAGGTTACTTCAACTTTTCACTACTACATTCCATAAAATCCACAGTATTAAATGAAATATGGGCACTCTCGACACGACATGCAAGAATGGCACAATTACACAGAAGACAAACACTTTGAGCCCTGAAGATGATCTCAATAAAGATCGAAACGTTGGCACGATAAAGATAATGTTTTTCTGAAACCTACATCACACCAGACCTCATCTCAAGATTTCTAAATAATTATCGATTAACGGTCACTAAACACCACACAAAAAAAAAATTTTTTTTCACGATAGCTCAAGTGGTAGAGTAGTTGCGTATCTAGCCGAAGGACGTGGGTTCAAATCCCGTTCGTGACACTGACTTTTTTATCTCAAGTAAAAACCTTAATTGATTATCAGATATTAATTGGTCAAGTGGACCACGAAAACTAGTGAATAAGTTTAAGTTTTAAAAAATTTATTACAGTTTTTGCGAATATTTTGCCGTGTAGAAAAAACTCGATATCACTTTTGTAGCAAAATCAAATTTTCACTCTTACACCTTGCTATCCGTTCAACTTTTGATTTAGTAAAAAAAAAAATCCGTAACTTTTACGACAATGCCTGCCAATGAGGTACAAGTTTTCAAGGGAGAAAGTGTTTTAACTAAAACGGTATAATTTATATTTTGTCTTATCTTCATCCTCGGACAAAGTTGGCCGGTTTTCGTCTTTCGAAACGCCTTTTAAATTTAGAGTGATATAGTTTTTTAAGCCGGCCCGGATTTAAACCCCTAGAGCTACATCACTTTCGAACTCAAAATAAAAGTTAATAGGGGTAAAGTTACTCTGAGGGTGAAAGTTGGAACTCCTTGTCTTACATAATGCAAGATGCGTTCTGTATTACGTTAGTAAATCTTTTCAAAAAAATCCTCATTCAGCCATCGTTAGAATATACATAGTCTCATTAAAAACAATTGCTATAGTTTAAATTTCCTCCTGAATATTTTTAACTCTTTAAAAATCTTTTATTATGATGCACTTTCTTGTTTATTAGGACTGTATTTATGTACCAAAAAGGATCAAGGTGGCAGTACTTACTGCAACCATAATGGTTCTACTGAGAGAAGACATCTCATTCAGAACGTTTAACTTCATCACAGAAATTTCCTAAATTTCTCAAGTATTTTTGGCCTAAAATCTACTATAACAAAAATAACAAGCTATACGAGTAAAACGCGTGTAGATTCTATTTTTACAAGAACAAATGAATTTAATTAATTTTGTATGTTTTCGTTCTGGCCATCTAGAGTTAACACTAGAGTATAAATGCAGGTTTAGGCCAAATAATCTTATTTATCTAGATTAACTAGAAATGAAACTCGTATACGTAACTTTAAAAACTTATTCGCCGATTTTGATTTGCAAACATTTTCAATAAGTATTCGGAGATAGTGAGATGCGGTCTGGAGTAGGTTTTAGAAAAACATTTTCTTTATCGTGCCAACGTTTCGACCTTTATTGAGATCATCTTCAGGGTTTTATAAACATTGCTTAAATTTTACAAATACATGTACGATATGAAAAAATGAATGTACACAATGGTAGAAATTTTAGATAAAAAAAGAAAAATGAAATAATGAAACAAAATGAATTTATACAATGCTAGAAAATGTTAGATAAAAAAAGAATTTGTACCATGCTAAAAAATTTTAGATTAAAAAAAGAATTTAAACAATGTTAGAAAATTGTTAGATTCAATCAAATAATTAATCGCCACGCATTTTTTGTAAGAATAAACAGGATAATGCTTTCTATGATTTTTAGACAATTTCCTATTATATCTTTAAAAATTGGTTTCTTTTAAATGTAACCACCTTTTTTAATCGTTAAGACGCAAGACTGGCAAGGCAGTACATTCGAATGAAAAAATTACAATTAATGATCTTATTGATGAATTGAAACGAAAAAATTTAGCATAAATAACGATTTAAGACATCTTTTTCAATATTCTAGCAACATTTTTAAATAAACGTTTCTTAGAATTAACGAAATTGTCTATATACCAACCAATGCGTTACCCATGTTAGGATGGCTATCTCCTATTACAACGGCCACTGCGAAGGGATGCCAAACAAATTATCACAATTTTTTTGCCTGGATTCCTTTCACATCAAGAAACTCGTGTCCCTCAAGAAAAGAAAACTCTGGACCTGAACAAAATAAATTAAAACAATAACATTCTAAAATAATTCTTCGGATGTAAGGTCTTGGTTTAAATGAAAAAGTTATTGTCATGAGCGGGATTCGAACCCATAAACGTTCGGCTCGATACGCCGCCTGGTCTAACCACTTGACGTCTTGACATCTCAAGTGGTTACCAGGGGCGTGTTTTGATGAAGGTCGTGGGTTCGAACCCCGCTCGTGACACTAACTTTTTCATTTCAACCAAGACCATAAATGCAAAGAATTTTTTTCAATTAATTAAGGTTTTTAGTTGGGAGAAAAAAATCAGTGTCACGAGCAGGATTCGAACTCACGACCTTCCGCTAGATACGCCGCTGCACTACCACTCGAACCACTCGGACACTAACTTCCCATCTCAAATACATCTTTTGAATTCTTCCTCCTTTTGCCATCTCTTTTATCTCAACTAAAAACCTAAATTAATTCAAAGATATAATTTTGTCAAGCGGACCAAGAAACTAGGGAATTACGTACAAAGAATAATTATTTCAAAGAAGCAATTTGGTCATTCAGACTACTAAATATAACACTTTTAAAATAACTGTATTAAAATTAAATAAAGTTAGTGATATACGTATCTCCTTGCCATTTACAATTTAAAAAAAAGAGGGGTCTTCGACAACGTTGGATAAGAGGTCCTGCCACGTCCTTTCGGGTCTCACTCGCTCTCTCAATCCTGCGTTTAGGGATTAGCATATCCTAACTCAAAAGATAAGCCTTGTTATTAAAAAAATATTGTTATACACTTAACATATTTTTCCATATTATTGACAATTAAATATCCTCTGGGCAGAGTTTCGAACCTAGGACGTCTAGCGTGGCAAATACAAGTCGCCCTAACCACTCGACCAGCGAGGTCCTCTACTATGGCGTATGCAGTACTTTTGTGTTGTTACTGTATATTGTATGTACGATTTATGTTTTTCCGTTTGGTCATTGTTGGGTTTGCTTAGTTTTTTTTTTAAAGTTATCTATAATTCCTTAAATTTCGTGGTCCGATTGACCAAATAACACCTTTCAATTAATTAATCTTTATATAAGGTATGGATTGAGATAAAAAAATCTATGTCACGAACGGGATTCGAACCGACGACCTTAGGCTCAGTACGCCGCTGCTCTACCACTTGACCTATCGTGACTTCGATCCTCCCGGACACCAACCTCCCACCTCTACCCGACCCCTCGAATTTTCCCTCCTTTTTGCCATTTTTCAAATATCGTGTAATCTATTTTATTCTCGGCGACAAATGAAATGGCCATGGACAGTTTAAGATATACTTAAATTTAACTTATTAAATTCATTAGATTTCGTGGTCCGATTAATCAAATAACATCTTTCAATTAATGAATCATTATGTAAGGAATGGGTTAAAAAAGTCAGTGTCACGAGCGGGATTCGAACCCATAACCTTCGGCTAAATACGTCGCTGCTCTACCAGTTGAGCTATCTTGACTTCAATCTACTCGGACACCAACGTCTCACCATTATCTAAAATAATGAATTTTTAAAAAATTAGAAGCGCGACAATGAATAATTCGAAGAACTTTGGGAATAATATCGACCGGGATCGGATCATTTCTGATATTAAAGTAATTGAGTCTCCTTTCTATTTCTTCACCCCGGCCGCATAAGCGTGATAGGGTGAACGTTGTATCCGTTGTTCTGTTGAGGGAAGCTGTTTTGAGATTGTTCAGCAATTGGATGCAAATATATTGACTATGCTGACTCGATCGTCCACCGCATTTTAAAAAGCTCGGAACAAATTTTTTTTAAAAATTCATAAATACATTTCTATGTATTGAGAAAGGAGGTCGAAATAGTGCAAATAAGCTTGCGGTCTTAATAAGTAAAACACAAATGAAATTTTGTTTTTCGTCTTCAAAAACACAAAAGATTGTATTTACCGTAGAAAAGAAAATCTCTATTTCCCCCTTGAGATTGTATTTCCAAAAGTTTTATACCCAGGGCCGTTTGAGCGATTAGAGGTAAAAACCTCTTGTGGGTTTACTTATGGGGCAAACTAAATAAGAAAACCTAAATAAACTCCATCAGACCCAAGCTCATTTCAGATATAGGAACGTCTTCCTTCAAACGTTCAAATAGCCTTTCGCCTCCAATATCCTCAACGAGGGAAAATAACTAGAAATTTCCTTTACAAAAACTGAACATTCGTAATTGTCGCCATTGTTTTTAATTAAACAATATATATCAAAGACAGATTTTTATATTGTTGAATATATAATTTTAATCCAACTCAATTTTTTGAGAATTCCGAGACAAAAGTCGGGCCATACGTAAATGCAATCAGTATTTTAATTACAAACTGATATAACAATTAATACTTAATTTGTATTTAGTATCATGGGAAAAAAAGACCCGCGGTTCTATCCAATTATACCACCAACCTCCAGCTAGTGAAGTTATATGTTTTTATGATTTTGTTTAGTCATATATTTTTTCTTTTGGTAAATATATCAAATTTAGTCTTACGTACATCGGCCAAGCTGTTATTAACATGGTAGTTAATGTTTCAAAATATACCAAGAGGAAGAGTTAAAGGCAATATCCTAAATTTAATGTGTATTTTATATTATTTCATGAGATATTGTATAAAAATGCACTAACAACAGGATTGGTGCAAAGATAGAGCCTAGAGAAACACCAGGAACAATTTTGCTCCATTGGGAATATTATATTTAACTTGCTAGAAAAAAATATAGAGGAATATTGCAAAAGAAAAGCGCTGGACTAACATTATTCGTGCAAAATATATCAAGAACTGTGTGAGTTTCAAGATTGACCCTTGATGAACACCAGCAACATTTTTGCTCATTTAGAAATATTATTCTCATTCTCCAAGAGGAATAGAAGAGAGAGGGAGGAGAGCTATCTTCAATTTAAAGAGCTATTTTTACATAGAAAAACCTGTACGTGGTCCTAGGGCAGAGCTTTAAGAAAAACCAGCTCCAATGTCGCTCAGTTCGTAATATTATATATATATCTTGCTAAATGAGGAGTAATGAGCAATATCGTAAATTTAAAGCCGCATTTTATATTATTTCAAGAGATATTGTATAAAAATGCACTAACCACAGCATGGGTGCAAAGATAGAGCCTTGTGAAACACCAGCAACAATTTCGCTCCATTAGGAATACTATATCTAACTTGCTAGAAGAAAAATATAGAGCGATATTGCAAAAGAAAAGCGTTGGTTTAACATTATTCGGTTTAATATATATCAAGAACTGTGTGAGTTCTAGAATTGACCCCTGATGAACAGCAGCAGCATTTTTGCTCATTTAGGAATATTATTCTCATTCTCCAAGAGGAATCGTAGAGAGAGAGAGAGAGAGCGAGAGAGAGAGAGAGAGAGAGATCGTCAATATAAAAAGCAATTTTGCCATTATTTTGGCAAAGTATTGATTTAAAATATACCAAAACCTGTACGGCGTCCTCGGGCAGAGCTTTAAGAAAAAGTAGCTCCAATGTCGGTTAGTATTCCTTGTGGTATTGTATAAAAATGCACCAAGAACATGAAGGGTGCAAAGATAAAGCCTTGAGGAATATCAGCCAAAATTTCGCTCCATTGGGAATATTATATTTAACTTGCTAGAAAAAAATATAGAGCAATATTGCAAAAGAAAAGCGCTGGATTAACATTATTCGGGCAAAACATATCAAAAACTGTGTGAGTTTCAGGATTGATTCTTGATGAACACCACCACCAGCGAGAGAGAGAGAGAGAGAGAGTGAGAGAGAGAAGAGAGTGAGTGAGTGAGAGAGAGAGAGACCGAAAGAGAGGATGAGAGAGAGAGAGAGAGAGAGATATCGTCAATATAAAGAGCCATTTTTACATGATTTTGGCTAGGTGTTGGGTTAAAATACGGCAAAACCTGTACGGGATAGCAAAACCTATTCCAATGTGGCTCAGTTCGTAATATTATATTTATGTTGCTAAAAGAGTAGTAAAGCGCCATTTTATATTATTTCTAGTATTATTGTATAAAAATGCACCAAGAACATGAAGGGTGCAAAGATAAAGCCTTGAGGAATATCAGCCAAAATGTGGCTCAGTTCGTAATATTATATTTATGTTGCTAAAAGAGTAGTAAAGCGCCATTTTATATTATTTCTAGTATTATTGTATAAAAATGCACCAAGAGGGCTAAAGAAAAAATACAGAACAATATTATGAAAGAAAAGCGCCAGTTTAGCATTATTCGGCCAAAACATTATGGTGAAATATATCAACAATTGTATGAGTCCTTGGATGGACCCTTGAGGAACACACTAGCAGCATATTTGCTCGTTTGAGAATATTATTACTATTTTCCAACAGCAATTTTAAAGAGCGATATCGTTAACGTAAAGAGTCGTTTTTACAGTATTTCCATAACGTGTTAAAATTTAGCAAAACCAGTATGGGGTCCTAACGTATAGATGTGAAAAAAATCAGCAGCAATATCGCTCAGTTGTAAATATAATTTCTGTTTTTGAAGAGGAAGAGTTGAGAGCAATATCGACAACATAAAGCTCAAATTTTTACAATATTTTTGCGTCGTGTTATGTTAAAATATACCCAGAACAGTATCGGTATTTTGATAGAGTCTTTAGGAACACCAGCAACAATTTCGCTCAGTTTTCCTAGAGATAGAATAGAGAGCAATATTGTGAAATCCAAGCGACAGTTTTACATTATTTGGGCACAATGTTGTGTTGAAACATTTCAAGAACTGTATGAGTCTGGACAGAACCATTAGGAACCATCGCTCTTTTGGGAATATTATTCCTATCCTCTAATAGGGAAAAGAAAAAGTGATATCAAGAGTAAGTTCGAGATCAGAGATGCTGTCATCAAAAACAAGTAAGTTTTGTAATTTATGCCAATCATTTAACCTTTACTGAGGTCTTCATCAATGCTTCGTCACAATGTGTATATATAAGTAAAATATTATGTATTATGGCGCTTAAAAACAACAGTATATATATATATATATATATATATATATATATGTGTGTGTGTGTGTGTGTGTGTGTGTGTGTGTGTGTGTGTGTGTGTGAAAATGATAACGTCACATAATGAGTAATTTTTACATTATTTCGGTGAGGAATTGCGTTAAAGTATAGCAAAACCAGCATGGGGTCCTAGCACAGAGCCTTGAGAAACACCACCAGAAATTTCGCTCAGTTAGCAATATTATATCTATATTGCTAGAGAAAGAATAAAGAGCAAAATTTTAAAAGTTAAGCCCAATTTACATTATATAGCCGAGGTATTGTGTAAAAATATACAAAGAACATTATGGATGCTAAGATTGAACCTTGAGAAACACCAATAATATTGTTGCTAGGTTGGAAAAAACATTATCGAGAGGAATTATTCAGTTAAAAGAAACGAGTTGAATAATTTTATGATGTAGGGAGAAAAGATATATTCCGCTTACTGCTTATAAAAATATACCAAACAATTTAAAAGGCGGTGTATTAAAGCATGATTTCCTCTCTTTTCCACATCAGTTCATTGATTGTCTTCCCTCTTTCTTCGAGTGAAAGAACCGGTTTTCTCAGCCGCTGATGAAGTCGTTGGAAGGTGCGATCTGCTGGAACGACTCAACGTGGAAAACGAGCTTGTTATTCTTCCCTTGCAGCAGTAGCATTACCGCATAATCGTACATGAAATGCATGTCAGCAAGACGTTCATTAGAAAACAAGGATTTAAATCGCCAACTTGAGGATATTTTCAGCAGATAACACAAATCACACTGATCGAATTTAACAATAAAGAATTGACACGAAACTCAAGAGCCGGACGGATTTCCTGGAAAAATTGAACGTGCCTTCATCGACACCAGTTTCTTTTACAAAAACGCAAAATTTTTGGGCTATCCTGACGCGCAATCCAGAAAGGTGGGTATACCGCTGGAGGTTTATTAAATGGAGAATATTTGAGGGGAATTTGCAAAGCTTCAAGAGTTTGAATATATTAACAGTTACCAATCCAAAATTTTAAACAAATTCTAAAATTTATGGGTTTTTTCTGAATTTTTCGTGCAGAATTTTTTGATGAATTCTGCAATGTAAATAGGCTTACTTACAGTAAATTTAAAGTTCTTTCAGGTGGCACAAATCAAATTTTTTTACAGTCGGTAATTCTGAAGTTTATAAGCTTTTTACTGGGCCTAAGTGAAAAAATTAAAAACCAACCAAACCTGAAATTACTTCTTTACCGTTGAGATTTGGACATGAGTTTCTAGGAAGTTTATTGTTGCATATAATGAGTAGAAACACCTCAAATTTTCGACACTTATCGCCAGTCATCCTGTTTAGACTTTACCCTTGAAAAATATATTTGGATTGCTTCTAGGTTCAAAAAGTACCATTGACAATAGTCAGTTACGATACGAAAAATTGACTAAACATGTAAATCCAAGAAAATTACCTTCAGGTGACAAATTTTAATTTCGATAAAAAAAAGTGGTTTTTAGTTTAAAAAAAAAAATTAGACCATGCAATCCAGCCAGCGCATTTCCAAATGGGTAGCAATTATCGTTTGAATTATTCATTTAGGCGTAAAGTGTTTTAATTATTCATAGAACCAGATGGAGGTGCGCAAACCTGGCTACACTTAAGAGGAGGAGGTTCGTTATAAGCAAAACCTACCTATCGACAACTGCGGTTTGTTGATTCAAGCATTAATGTACAATTTTATATTTTAAAACTTTCCATTTAGATTAGTGTGAGCCTGATGAAAGTTCACATACAAATAATATATTTCAGAAAAATAAACCCTTTGAGAACTGAAATATTAAAGTAATTATCAACGAGGTTTCTAACACTAGTAACTTTTATTTTTGTATTCACTAATTTCGTGGCCCGCTTGACCAATTAAATCATTACAATTAATTAAGGTTTTTAGTTGAGATGAAAAAAGTTAATGGCACGAGAGGGATTCGAACCCACGACCTTCGGCTAGATACGCCGCTGCTCTACCACCTGAGCTATCGTGACCTCGATCCGCTCGGACATCAACTCCCCATCTCATCAAAACTCATAAGGTGGGGTTGAGATGGGGAGTTGATGTCCGAGCGGATCGGGGTCACGATAGCTCAGGTGGCAGAGCAGCGGCGTATCTAGCCGAAGGTCCTGGGTTCGAATCCCTCTCGTGCCATTAACTTTTTTTCATCTCCACTAAAAACCTTAATTAATTGTAATTTTATTTTTGTATTAAACCTTAATAGACGATAACAGCAAAAATTTTCAGAAATATATATATATTATTAGATAGTTAATAACCAAACAATAATAAAAATTAAATCTTTGATTATATTTAATCTTCTTTTGCTAACAATGTCACATTTTCCGGATAAAATTATGCGTATTCTCAGAATTTTATTTGGTATCTAAACCCGCCTTTAGAGGTTGGAATGTGGGCAATAACATAAATCCAGATATACAGGGTTTTTTCTTTTTTTGTTCTATCTACAGTCGGATACGTGAGATATTTATATTCGGCCGTTCTCTTTTTGAACACCCCATTTACCATTTTAGAGTGTGAGAATAATCGTGACGGACACGTGTAACCGAATACTTGTCCTTTCTTGTTTTCCTCCCAATGGCCGAAAATACTTGGGGTCAAAGTTGATTTTTGCACAAATAAGAACTTGATCCTCTATAAATATATTATACAGTGGAGACAAGAACAATTGTATTACTAAAAAAACACATCCTTGTGACGGTTTCAATTACAAACAATGACTCATATTATTAAATTATACAAGATATCTCAAGAGATACTGGACACCACCTAAAATTGTTTTTTCTTTTTGTCGTAGAAAAAAAAATCGAAATGATAACCCCACTTTATTTTCAACTTACTATTTTTCTATGTGATTACTTTTGTCAAAGTTTTCTTCATAACGGAAATCGGGCTCAAATTAATCAATCTACTTTCCAAAATTTAATGGACACCAGCGCACTTCGAAGATGACGAAGCAGCGCTCTCCAAAGCAGAATTTTATCAGATGATGCCGAGTACGTGTATGTAGAGTTCATGTGAACCCTTCTAAATCCAACCCTGTGCGCTCAAACCGTCGCGAAGTATCGGACAGGACTATAAAGATAAATGGGACACCTGTACCAAACGGCAAAGCAATTCGATACCTGGGAATGCTTGAAAAAATGACGTGGGCTTATAAAGTAAATAGTCTGCATAACGCGTAGTCGCATGAGTTGGAACATCTTTTAAAAAGTCATGACATACCGATAAATAATAAGCGACTAATATACATAATGCTCAATCACCCGGTCTTGCTATTCTGTTGAGCAATGCGGTCACTTTTTACCCGGTCTTGTATATTGTTGGGTCCGTCGGTTGTCGCTAGGGGCGTTTAACCTAGATGGCGTGGTCGTCATTGGTCGATGATGTCGGTTATTCTGTGTGTAATTTTTTTTTATTTGTTGAAGTCGAAATTGTTTCGGGATTCCAAATGGCGGGTAGCCAGTGCTGTAGGATTTTGTTTGGGTTTTTCGCCGTCATAGATATGTTGCATCACTCCCTTATACAGATTTTGGGATGTACTACCTATGTAAGGCGCCGGACAATTTACACAATTGATTTTGTAAATTACCTCAGATTTATTTCTTACTGGTTATCTTTAATTTTGGAAAAAGTGTGTGAATTTTTCAAAGCTTTTTTCAAGTTATCAGAAGAGAGAAATGTGTTTAATTTATGTGATAGGCCGTGAATGAATGCCATGGAAATGTATGTTGGTTTAGGGTGATTATGTGTTTAGGGTAGTGATTGCTATGAAGGATATGTTTGTATATCATTATGTTCTTGGGGTGAAATGATTAATGGTTTAGGGTAATAATTCTGTGAAGGAGTCTTTTAGCCCTGTTTATTGCTGTATGAAGAGGATGGTGTGATGTAAAGTTGAGGTAGCGATCTGTGTTACTTGGCTTTTGAACCAATGTGTGATTAATATAAAGAAACATTACTTAACAACGACTTAAATAACGAAAGAAACGGTACAGTTATCATGATATAAACTGACTACATGACAAAAACTTGACAATTTTTACAAAACCCAAAATCACACTAAGAGCAAAACAGACCCTACATAACAATAACAGAAGGCTGTTAAAAAAAAAAATAATAGGCCTATAACCATTAACCCAATAAAAATATGCAAATACATGTACGTACCTCCAAAGACACCAAACAGTTCTCATCAAATCAACAAGAATTTGAGAGCTGTGACAGAAAAATTTAACTGTGTGTAAAAAAAAAACATAACTGACTACATCATCTCATTGCAAGATCTGAGACTATTCAACAAGTTACTTCAAACAGTACAAAGAATAAATTTAAAAGAAAATTGATTTTACCAAATTTAGACGCCATAAAAAGAAAAATTAGAAAATAGGTAAATACTATACTTAGTCAATTCACTAGTTTTCGTGGTCCGCTTTCCATTAATTACGGTTTTAAGTTGCGATGAAAAAGTCAATGTCACGAACGGGATTCGAACCCCACGACCTTCGGCTTGGTACGCCGCTACTCTACCACTTGATCTATCTTGACTTCGATCCACTCGGACACTAACTTCCCATCTCAACCCCACCTTTTGAATTTTCCCTCCTTTTGGCCATTTTTTCAAATGTCGTGTAATTTATTTGATTCTTGGTGACAATTAAAATGGCCACGGAGAGCTTTAGTGAAGTGATAATACTTCATTTAACTTACTAAATTCACTAGTTTTCGTGGTCCGCTTGACCAAATAATATCTTTCAATTAATTAATCTGTATTTAGGCTATTGGTTGAGATAAAAAAAGTCAGTGTCACAAGCGGGATTCGAACCCACGACTTTCGGCTCAATACGCCGCTGCTCTACCACCTGAGTTTTCGCGACTTCCCACTTTTTGAATTTTCTCTCCGTTTTGTTATTTTTCAAAAAAAAAAATAAAATAAAATAAAAAAAACTTAGTTGAAGTCATAAAATATTAGTGCTAACCAGTCAGCATAAACGAGGGTAGGTTTCGCCAAGAAAAATAGTTAACAAGGCAAAATAAAAAATAACATAGTATAAGGTAATAAAGCAAGGCGTAAGTAACAAATTAGTACATCTTTTCTGATAATCTGCAACAAAAAACCTGTTAATTTTTCATATAATTAATGATTTTTTAAAAAACAATATATTGCTTAATTAATTTTTATAACTAATACTTATTTTCTAAAGTTTATAGATTGAACGTTTATAAAGGGACTTGACTAAAATTACACACAGTCCTTGAAAAAATTGCAGATTGGACTTGTGGCTAGCTAAAAACCACATTTACTATGCTGCAGCAAGTTGTCACTTCCGGTTTCACGTTTATAAAGGAGTTGATTAAAATTACACACAGTCCTTGAAAAAATTTCAGATTGGACTTGTGGCTAGCTAAAAAGCACCTTTACTATACTTCAGCAATTTTGTCACTTCCGGTTTTAAGTCACGTTATTCTATAAGGCGCCAAGTGTAATTATTGATTTTTCAATAACTAACATGTTATCTTAAAATGTTTGTTAAAGAAAAAATTTCCACTTGTATTTTTCAAGAGTTTATTATAAGATAACGAGGTTTATCTTAGGTTGCACCGGTTTCATTTTTTCTCTCTGGTGTAATCAACGTTTAAAATTTAGTTATCGGAAAAAGTTATTATCTTGTGCGACATTTTTTGATCTTAATTTGGTTTCTTTGTTTAAGAAGATTTAAAAATATGTGAAAATTAAGGAAAGAAATGGGTCAATCATGTCTTGTGTACTTTGTCCCACGGTTTGTCCGATTTATAATTATATACTGAGGACGATTCAAACATGACGAAACTGATTCTTGGCTATTGTAAATTATTGTATAGAATTCGCTGATATTGGTTGAAATTAGTTTCTTAGAAGCTAAATAAAGTTCTCGATTTGTTGTGACCTGTCTGGCCTATGACCGAGAGACATGTTCTCGGCCGGTAATGAAAGCCGAGGTTCATGGCTGATATTAAGTCCGTTATTAAAGTAAATTACAGCCTCTGTCGAGACTGTCCTACCTCGTTGGGACGGTTACGCACGTGCTAATTGGCTTGGGTAATTTAATTTAGCCTATTTTGATGAAACTGGCTGAAATGGCGATTTGAACACTTAGAGCTTTATTTCAAGCTCGTTTCAAAACAGTGATTTTTCCTTAGAAATTGATCGTCAAAGCGGGTAAACGTTTTGCGGTCCAGGTTGTTAATCCGTAACTTTCGGCATTGGAAATATAAACTGCAAAAAAATAAATAGAGATATTGCCAATTTTGTAGTATTTACTTTCTCTAACACTTTTATTTTATTTTTTATTAAAAATTGCATTAAAATTCCTAATTATTAAGGTTTTACTGAAGGAAAATTTATGTAAGGGATTTTGAAAAATAACAAAATAAAAGCCTTTAAATTCTTAATATTGTTTATTGGACACAATCATGTATGTAAAGATTAATTAATTGAAAGGACTATTATGTCCTCTAAAACTTCTGTATGCTTGGTTAGGCATACTGTTAATAAGGTTTTCACTAATTTCATAAGGAATTTCAGTCCACATAGATGTTGCAACGTTGCACTCAGTTATTGCAGGTCAACTGGCTGCGGATAGTAATCGAAAAGCTTTCTCCGCAACGCAGCCCTATGTGCTCGATGGGATTGATGGGGCGATAAAGGGGGAAGAGGCAGATGGGATAATTCCAAGTTCCGTGCTCATTGATGAACAACCTCTGTGAGGCCTGGCATTGTTATCCAAAAATAAAAAATCCCTGCCAATGAGATCCCTGGCTTGAGGGATGTATTACTCGACAATTTCGTCTTCCAGTGTAAATTCCAGCCTAGACCATTTCACCGCCTTCTCCAAACTGAAGGAAGCACAAACTCAGGCATTGTGTGCCACATTTAATAAGTCTGCAGAGTCTTGGTTCAACACACCACCGATCCATATGTCAATATTGGTCTTAAGACGCAAGTGTATAGACGTAGGGTCATTTTTGGGTTTAAACCCCAGTTTTTGACGCAGATCCTTATGCACCTCCCCGAGATGTGTATACCATGTGATCCGCTAGTCTAGTGCGATCCCTAGATATTTTTCTGCGTTTGGAAATGGGATTAGGGTCCTATTTACACTAGTTTTTAGGCTTCCTACTGTACTCTTCCTTGTGAATGGAACCATTATGGTTTTGTGGGGATTAATAGCTAGCTTCTCCCCATGTAACTAATTTGAGGACTCGTTGTATACAATCCATCACGGTGTTTGCATGGCAAGGTCAGTCGCATTGGCTAGTACAATCCTTCTTGTTCCAGCATTTCTGATCGCCTACGAGCGTCGTCCCCAGTAGAGGTGAGAGAACATCCCCTTGTGGGCATCCTCTGGCTGTCTCAGCCCGGTTGGTCGCACCGCCCATAGTTGATGTGATTGCCATGTTCTTAGGCCAACATTCATTGGCATATCTCCCCTGTTTTTTCGTTCTACAAAGAGAGCTTTTGGTTGCATTTTTAAAAGCTACCTCTATATCTATAAAAAAGTTCAAAAGCTCCTTGTCGTTTATGGACTTGGTTCGTCATTTACATAGGTCATCTAGAGTTAGCACTACGGATCTTGAAACCTTTTGCCGTACGTTCGTCACTTTTTGGCCAAATTAAAATCCGATTGCACCATTGTTTTCAGCGTAAAAATTGCTTAATATGGTGTGTCAGGCCATTTTGACGGTGAACTGGGCCTGATGTACCCTGTATAATTTTTTTCCAAAAAAGGTGAAAATTTGGATCTAAAAAAACTTTTGGTTTTGTTGATTCAAGAAAAATTTAGCCTGTCCATCTAAAAAGGACACCCTGTATAGTTAAAAATTACAGTTGTGCCATTTCAAAAATCAGGATGAATATGAGAATATGGCATTATCAGTTTTTAAATCATTTGTTCATTTGGTCCTCTGTCATCTCGTCCTTCTCAAAATTTAACCAAGCAACTTCCTATTTAGATAATAAAAGTAATCTGGCAATATCCAAAATTATCCCGATGCTTCCTTCATTCAAATCTAACTCTTGTGCTCCGAAAATCACACTTTTTAATTGTTGGACATTTCAGGACGTTTTATTGCACAATTGTGAAGCTTGAAGCTCAATCTTTCGAAGTGAAATCAAAAGAGTGCAACGAAAATATTTTAAGCGTATTTTTATTTCTTTTCAACACTCCAGGACATTTAATTCTTTAAGAAAAAAGTTCTTGTTACTTAACAATTTGCATTTTTAACAGGACATTAAAGTTTTGATAAGAGCTACTTTCAACCACAAGTGAAGATTTATGTTTATAAAAATCCAAATCCATATCCAAATATACTTGCAAATAAAACTATAAAAGACCAAAAAATCGAGTTTATAATTGTTGATTCTATTTTACAATAATGCCACTAAAGAAAAAATTGCGGCCTCTCATCTAGAAGTGCCTGCATTGCGGATTTGAAAATATCTTCAGTACTTCATTAACCTTTAAGAAAAATTAAATTATTAATTTTGACAATCTTCCTTTTAAAATTAAAAGAACGAAACATTTGATATTTATTTGGAGATCATTTAAAGCTGTTGGTTGCGAAAATTTTATACATTTTTTTTATTTATAAAAACGTCTTTAGTTATTATTTGAACATTAATTGATATAACAATTATATAAAACATGAAGGTTTTACCTGCCTTTCATATTTCTAGACCAAGGAAGTGAATTAGCTAACATGGAAATAGCTAAAATTACAGTTTATAGTTCAAAATGAAAACCGTCGTCGGAAATTAATTCTAAAGTTGCACGAGAGAAATTAAGAGAGGAAAAAATAAATTCTTCATTTTTCTATATTGAATTTCGACCGTATTCTGTGAAGAGTACAAAATTGAAGAACTTCTTCAAATCGTTTTAATTGGATTAGAAGTAATTTCAAACATACCTGGCTAAATTATGCTCTCTTAAAACAGGAAATATTCTGAATATTTCACCTTGAGTTTTACCCGAGCTTAAATATTTGAGATAATATGTTTTGAAAATCATGATAATATTGTAATGTATAATGTAATTTTGTTTAAAATTTATATCTTATAAGCTTTAATATCCGTAAAGCATTTGAAAACAAACTTACGACGTCAATAACATAATGAGAAATAATTTATTACAAAGAATAATCTCTGGGTATTTGGCAAGAATAAAAATTTGTTAACAAAAACTACAAAAATTATATATTATCAATATTGAAATTTAAATTGTGGCGTTTTTCTGAAATTCAACGAATCGAATGTATACGCATATACAACGAATGCAGGTTTTGTTTTCTCTCTTATTTTTTTCAAATATATTACAATATTTCAATAATTTCAAAAATGTCTACGGTACAATAAAATATGTACAGTAGAGTAATATTAATAATATACATAATTTTCTTAACAATTTTTTTATTAATGTGTGGTGATTAGTGACCGTTAATCGATATTTATTTAGAAATCGTGAGATGCGGTCTGGTGTGATGTAGGTTTCAGAAAAACATTTTTTTATCGTGCCAACGTTTCGATCTTTATTGAGATCATCTTCAGGGCTCAAAGTGTTTGTCTTCTGTGTAATTGTGCCATTCTTGCGTGTCGTGTCGAGAATGCCCTCTGCAAGAAGGCACAATTGCACAGAAGAGAAACACGTTGAGCCCTGAAGATGATCTCAACAAAGATCGAAACGTTGGCACGAAAAAGAAAATGTTTTTCTGAAACCTACATCACACCAGACCGCATCTCACGATTTCTAAATAATTTTTTTATTAATTATAATTATTTAGTTTATTATATTACTTTAACAAGTAAGGGATGGTTATTGTCATAGAAAAATGAATTTATATCCCTACTTCCTTTTCCACTACTTCAAAATCAAACATATATAAACAAAAAACATTAATATCTCACTGACATTCTCAACTCTACACACAAGAATGAAACATCACAGAAAACACACTTTCTGTGAGTACAAGTATTTTGAATAACCTAAAATTTCTATATTGCGACAGAATTTATAAATTCATTTTGACATCTTACATGTATTTGTATAATTTAAACAAAGTTAATAAATCGCAGGTACTGAAGATAATCTCAATAAAGGTTGAAACGTTGGCACGATAAAGAAAATGTTTTTCTAATACCTACGTCACACCAAACCGCATCACACGATCTCTAAATTATTAAAAATGATTTTGAATAAATTTGTGTGGTGATAAGTGGCCGTTAGATTATCAAGAAATCATGAGATGCGATCTGGTGTGACGTAATTTCAGAAAAACTTCTTTATCGGGCCAACGCCTTTATTGAGAACATCTTCAGAATTCAAAGTGTTTGTTTTCTGCGTAATTGTGCCATTCTTGCGTGTCGTGGTGAGAGCACCCCAAAAAAAATATTATTTTAAATGAACAACTAAGATACACCAGAAAATTACTTTACAAGGAATTTAAAGTATTAAATTTAAATTTTTTTAAAAATGATAATGTCTTTATATGTTTAAACATAAATTATTTCATATATCCACAAACTTATATAATATTTCTTATATAATATATCATAATATTTCTTGTTATTAACTTAAATGTATTAAAAAAAATATTATTTAGAAATCGTGAGATGCGGTCGGGTGTGATGTAGGTTTCAGAAAAACATTTTCTTTATCGTGCCAACGTTTCGATTTTTATTGAGATCATCTTCAGGGCCTGGGATTTACAAACATTGTTTACATTTAACAAATACATTTAGGATGTGGAAAAGTGAATTTATACAATGCAAAATATATTTTTTATATTCAATCAAATTATTTCTACTCACTCAAAGTATTTGTCTTCAGTGTAATTGTGCCATTCTTGCGTGTCGTGTTGAGAGAGCCAGTGAGATTTTGCTGTTTTGTGTTTATATACGTTGGATTGTGAAGAGGTGGGGAAGGACGTCGGTATAGAAAAGACATTTTTGTATAAGGCGTCGGCTTCTTTGAGGTGAAAAGAGCCAACGAAAGGAAACAATGTGTTGTTAATGGTTCGGCCCGATTTGAGTTAGTAGAAATACTTTGAGTGAATATAAAAAATATATTTTGCATTGTATAAATTCACTTTTCTACATCCTAAATGTATTTGTTATATGTAAACAATGTTTGTAAATCCCAGGCTCTGAAGATGATTTCAATAAAGATCGAAACGTTGGCACGATAAAGAAAATATTTTTCTGAAACCTACATCACACCAGACCGCATCTCACGATTTCTGAATAATTAGATATGAAGACATTTTAATTTAAAAACAATTACAATTAATTAAGGTTTTTAGTTGAGATGAAAAAAAGTTAATGGCACGAGAAGGATTCGAACCCATGACCTTCGGCTTGATACGCCGCTGCTTTACCACCTGAGCTATCGTGACTCCGACCCACTCCGACATCAACTCCCCATCTCAACCCCACCTTATGAGTTTTCTTCACCTGTTATGAGATGGGGAGTTGATGTCGGAGTGGATCGAGGTCACGATAGCTCAAGTGGTAGAGCAGCGGCGTATCAAGCCGAAGGTCGTGGGTTCGAATCCCTCTCGTGCCATTAACTTTTTTTCATCTCAACTAAAAACCTTAATTAATAGTAATGTATTAATTGGTCAAGCGGACCACGAAATTAGTGAAATTAAAAACAATTGTTTTCAATTTATTGCTTTAAATTCCTGGTATACTAACTTTGTTTCGTAACTTATTTTTTAATTATTTAGTTAATATAGTTTTTTAAATTATTATTTTAAATTATCGTCTACCTCTACCCTTATGCGTTATCTTGGACTTGTCATGAACAAGCGACGGACTTTTTTCCATAAGATTAAAAATACAAGAAACAAACTGTTGTAATTGTCTAAAAATGGTACACCAGTTACGATCAAGATTTGATATGGAAAAAAAGGGTTTACTTAACAAGAAGTTATTTACTTACTGCTTACTTAATTTTTATAATTATATTATTTATAAAGACCTTCCCATCCTGCTTGTACACGACCTATTTTAAGCCCATTGTAAAAAATTACATCACTTAGCATGCTGAAAATCTTTGGAAAATGGCCCGGAGACCTACTCAGTAAAGATTAATGAAGAGGTTTCACTGTGACGGGCTGTCAGTTGGCAACTTCTCATACTACAGCCTCAAACTTTTCGTAACTCTTTAAATCCGTAGCATTTGTAAAATTTCTAGCATTGTATAGATTAATTTTTTCACATCCTATATGTATTTGTATAATTTAAACAATGCTTATATATCCCTTGCCTGATGATGATTTCAATAAAGATCGAAACGTTGGACCTATAAAGCACACAAATCTCGGGTATAGGGGAGTCTGATTAGCTGACCCAGTATTTATCATCAAATGTCTCAACCCTCAATCAGGACCCGGCTGGAATATGGGAGGAAATGAGAACTGTGTATCCTAACCTTTTTTACTGACCTGTAAATTATTTACACTGCCAGAAGCATCAGTGCCAATTGAGCGGTTGTTTTCAAAAGCTGGTGCCATAGCTTGTCAAACGAGGAAGCCAAAAACAAAAATTTTTGACAAAACTATTATTTTTTGTGTGGTGTTTAGTGACCGTTAGCCAACGATGGGAGTCGTGAGGTGCGGTCTGGTGTGACGTAGGTTTTAGAAAAAAAATTTCTTTATCGTGCCAACGTTTCTATCTTTATTGAGATCATCTTCAGGGCTCGAAGTACGCACTCTTAACATGACACACAAGAATTACACATCTACACGGAAAACAAACACTTTGAGCACTGAAGATGATCTCAATAAAGGTCGAAACGTTCGCATGATAAAGAAAATGTTTTTCTAAAACTTACGTCACACAAGACCGCATCTCACGATCTCTAAATAATCATAAAATAAATAATTTATTTTTTCATTAATTGTCGTATTAATTTTGTCATCACTGTTCATCAATTGTGGTGCATCCTTTAACCAATTTTGTAAATATTTTTTCCTTAACGACGAATATATTCAGCACTCCCATATTATGTCTGTAAAAGTTTCCTTCAACCTCAAATCGCAAATTCTGAATAATTCTGTGCAGTTAATGGAGTATGCAATGCCATTTTAAATGAATCTGATTGATGCCAAACCGATAGTCTTAATAGTACCATAATTCTCTCCTTGGCAATATTTTGAAGCAAATAATTTTCTCATAAATAAAAATAGGAAATTTGATTATATATGGGATTAAAAATAGATCCAGTGTATCGTTCAATGTTAATTATAGTCCCTCGATAACTTACATGACGAAAAAATGTGAAGCCCTACCCACTTTCCATGTTATTATCATCATCGATGGAATTTTTTTTAGTTTTTTTACAGAGCGCAGGTTTTCCTCCAGAAATAAAGCAAAGTCAACAACTGTTCTTGTCTCCGAAGGAAAGGCAGAATTAAACAATTTGGTAGCGATCCTGTTGACTCTGTTTCGTCAAGAGAAATGTCCTCCGATCCCGGGTATAAATCACGAAGGAACCGAAGACCTAGCCGGCCAGGATCAACGGCTTACCACGCCCTAGAGGCTCCCGCCCACAATTTTATTACCGATCCCGTTTTTAAATCGGATCCTCATTCTACTCCAGCCAGGATTACAACCTGGCCTCGGCTTGGCCAATAATTCCTAAGTAATTCTGGATAAAGTGTAATCTTCTTTCAATCTGCCTCCGATTCGGTCCCAAACCTTTGCCTTTTCGAGGAATAAAAACTTCAATTAAAAGGTTGAATTTTCTATTTTTATTAAGCCAGGTCATTCAATAAAAAGCAGACATTTAATTGAAGTGTTTTAATTTCAATTTTTTTGTCTTTACAGTATGTTGTATTAATTGCTCTCATTCCAATCATTTTATAGGGTGAGCACCTTAGGTCCTGCCCTCCCAGTACCCTGGAATCACCTCAAACATGACTAATGAGCAAATCTGTACGCAAAAAAAATCCTTTTACGTTATTTATTACTGCTATTACTATAAAAAAAGGGTGTGGCTGCCCGTTAAATAAATAAATATATTCCTGTGATTGCCCGTCGCTTGCAAATAATATTCTCCTCCCGTTAGCTGATGATGTAATAATCCTGAAAAAATTTCAGTCCTGTGCAGAGACGGTGGGTAGATGGCCCAAAAACGGCGAGTACAAATGCTAGTAAATCTAAATAAATTTATACTTAAACAAAACGTTACAGTCATACAGACACAGATAAACGGCAAAAACATTCAATAAGTGCAGACCGAGACGTACCTCGGGTCCTCATAAGATCAGATAGCCAAGCAGAAATTAAAGCATTAGCATGTAAAAGAATCATATCAAAATTAGTCAGTGAATGCATCCAAAATCTCCAAAACATGGGGAAACACAACAACCTGATAATATGTTGGGTGCCAGGGCACAGGGGAACTTTGGGTAACGAGAAAGCAGACAGACTGGCCAGAGGAGGATCTGCAAGACCATACATAGGCCCCGCACCAATACTTGGGATAACAAAAACAAATATAGAATCCTCCATCGCAGAATGGATCCAAGCAAAACCAAAGGAGAAGTGGATAAACTCTAGCGGTGCTAGACATAATAAACTTATGATGAAACAACCCTCACCGAGACTGGCAAAAACACTGCTGCAATTGGAGAGTGCCAACCCATTAACTCAACCCAGAGGAGTGGTAGGACTACTAACCGGTCACCGGCATTTGAGAAAACATCTACACAACATGGGTATATACAGCGATGATCCCATTTGCAGATTATGTAATGAGGAGGAAGAAACAGCCACTCATATCACCTTCGAATGCTAGCAACAGCTCAATGGAGGTTTAACCTAACGGACGAAAAAACTTAGGGAATCAAATTGCAGCAGCAACGGTCAATGACCTGATACTTCTAAGATCAAGGATTAAGTCTATTGCACTGAACTAAGGAACTAGGAAGGTATAAAAAGCCAGAAGTCTGCAGTGCCTCGGGAGTACCTCCTAGTATCCTTTTCTACCATGCCATACCATACCTCGGGTTAATACTTGATGAAAAACATGGTCCATAATCCCAGTCTACCATTGATCTACCATCATTTTTCTCAAAAGCTGGTGGACTGAATTTCATGGTTGATAATATTGCTATATATATATATAATTTTCTCTCCGTTTTGTTATTTTTCAAAAAAAAAAATAAAATAAAATAAAAAAAACTTAGTTGAAGTCATAAAATATTAGTGCTAACCAGTCAGCATAAACGAGGGTAGGTTTCGCCAAGAAAAATAGTTAACAAGGCAAAATAAAAAATAACATAGTATAAGGTAATAAAGCAAGGCGTAAGTAACAAATTAGTACATCTTTTCTGATAATCTGCAACAAAAAACCTGTTAATTTTTCATATAATTAATGATTTTTTAAAAAACAATATATTGCTTAATTAATTTTTATAACTAATACTTATTTTCTAAAGTTTATAGATTGAACGTTTATAAAGGGACTTGACTAAAATTACACACAGTCCTTGAAAAAATTGCAGATTGGACTTGTGGCTAGCTAAAAACCACATTTACTATGCTGCAGCAAGTTGTCACTTCCGGTTTCACGTTTATAAAGGAGTTGATTAAAATTACACACAGTCCTTGAAAAAATTTCAGATTGGACTTGTGGCTAGCTAAAAAGCACCTTTACTATACTTCAGCAATTTTGTCACTTCCGGTTTTAAGTCACGTTATTCTATAAGGCGCCAAGTGTAATTATTGATTTTTCAATAACTAACATGTTATCTTAAAATGTTTGTTAAAGAAAAAATTTCCACTTGTATTTTTCAAGAGTTTATTATAAGATAACGAGGTTTATCTTAGGTTGCACCGGTTTCATTTTTTCTCTCTGGTGTAATCAACGTTTAAAATTTAGTTATCGGAAAAAGTTATTATCTTGTGCGACATTTTTTGATCTTAATTTGGTTTCTTTGTTTAAGAAGATTTAAAAATATGTGAAAATTAAGGAAAGAAATGGGTCAATCATGTCTTGTGTACTTTGTCCCACGGTTTGTCCGATTTATAATTATATACTGAGGACGATTCAAACATGACGAAACTGATTCTTGGCTATTGTAAATTATTGTATAGAATTCGCTGATATTGGTTGAAATTAGTTTCTTAGAAGCTAAATAAAGTTCTCGATTTGTTGTGACCTGTCTGGCCTATGACCGAGAGACATGTTCTCGGCCGGTAATGAAAGCCGAGGTTCATGGCTGATATTAAGTCCGTTATTAAAGTAAATTACAGCCTCTGTCGAGACTGTCCTACCTCGTTGGGACGGTTACGCACGTGCTAATTGGCTTGGGTAATTTAATTTAGCCTATTTTGATGAAACTGGCTGAAATGGCGATTTGAACACTTAGAGCTTTATTTCAAGCTCGTTTCAAAACAGTGATTTTTCCTTAGAAATTGATCGTCAAAGCGGGTAAACGTTTTGCGGTCCAGGTTGTTAATCCGTAACTTTCGGCATTGGAAATATAAACTGCAAAAAAATAAATAGAGATATTGCCAATTTTGTAGTATTTACTTTCTCTAACACTTTTATTTTATTTTTTATTAAAAATTGCATTAAAATTCCTAATTATTAAGGTTTTACTGAAGGAAAATTTATGTAAGGGATTTTGAAAAATAACAAAATAAAAGCCTTTAAATTCTTAATATTGTTTATTGGACACAATCATGTATGTAAAGATTAATTAATTGAAAGGACTATTATGTCCTCTAAAACTTCTGTATGCTTGGTTAGGCATACTGTTAATAAGGTTTTCACTAATTTCATAAGGAATTTCAGTCCACATAGATGTTGCAACGTTGCACTCAGTTATTGCAGGTCAACTGGCTGCGGATAGTAATCGAAAAGCTTTCTCCGCAACGCAGCCCTATGTGCTCGATGGGATTGATGGGGCGATAAAGGGGGAAGAGGCAGATGGGATAATTCCAAGTTCCGTGCTCATTGATGAACAACCTCTGTGAGGCCTGGCATTGTTATCCAAAAATAAAAAATCCCTGCCAATGAGATCCCTGGCTTGAGGGATGTATTACTCGACAATTTCGTCTTCCAGTGTAAATTCCAGCCTAGACCATTTCACCGCCTTCTCCAAACTGAAGGAAGCACAAACTCAGGCATTGTGTGCCACATTTAATAAGTCTGCAGAGTCTTGGTTCAACACACCACCGATCCATATGTCAATATTGGTCTTAAGACGCAAGTGTATAGACGTAGGGTCATTTTTGGGTTTAAACCCCAGTTTTTGACGCAGATCCTTATGCACCTCCCCGAGATGTGTATACCATGTGATCCGCTAGTCTAGTGCGATCCCTAGATATTTTTCTGCGTTTGGAAATGGGATTAGGGTCCTATTTACACTAGTTTTTAGGCTTCCTACTGTACTCTTCCTTGTGAATGGAACCATTATGGTTTTGTGGGGATTAATAGCTAGCTTCTCCCCATGTAACTAATTTGAGGACTCGTTGTATACAATCCATCACGGTGTTTGCATGGCAAGGTCAGTCGCATTGGCTAGTACAATCCTTCTTGTTCCAGCATTTCTGATCGCCTACGAGCGTCGTCCCCAGTAGAGGTGAGAGAACATCCCCTTGTGGGCATCCTCTGGCTGTCTCAGCCCGGTTGGTCGCACCGCCCATAGTTGATGTGATTGCCATGTTCTTAGGCCAACATTCATTGGCATATCTCCCCTGTTTTTTCGTTCTACAAAGAGAGCTTTTGGTTGCATTTTTAAAAGCTACCTCTATATCTATAAAAAAGTTCAAAAGCTCCTTGTCGTTTATGGACTTGGTTCGTCATTTACATAGGTCATCTAGAGTTAGCACTACGGATCTTGAAACCTTTTGCCGTACGTTCGTCACTTTTTGGCCAAATTAAAATCCGATTGCACCATTGTTTTCAGCGTAAAAATTGCTTAATATGGTGTGTCAGGCCATTTTGACGGTGAACTGGGCCTGATGTACCCTGTATAATTTTTTTCCAAAAAAGGTGAAAATTTGGATCTAAAAAAACTTTTGGTTTTGTTGATTCAAGAAAAATTTAGCCTGTCCATCTAAAAAGGACACCCTGTATAGTTAAAAATTACAGTTGTGCCATTTCAAAAATCAGGATGAATATGAGAATATGGCATTATCAGTTTTTAAATCATTTGTTCATTTGGTCCTCTGTCATCTCGTCCTTCTCAAAATTTAACCAAGCAACTTCCTATTTAGATAATAAAAGTAATCTGGCAATATCCAAAATTATCCCGATGCTTCCTTCATTCAAATCTAACTCTTGTGCTCCGAAAATCACACTTTTTAATTGTTGGACATTTCAGGACGTTTTATTGCACAATTGTGAAGCTTGAAGCTCAATCTTTCGAAGTGAAATCAAAAGAGTGCAACGAAAATATTTTAAGCGTATTTTTATTTCTTTTCAACACTCCAGGACATTTAATTCTTTAAGAAAAAAGTTCTTGTTACTTAACAATTTGCATTTTTAACAGGACATTAAAGTTTTGATAAGAGCTACTTTCAACCACAAGTGAAGATTTATGTTTATAAAAATCCAAATCCATATCCAAATATACTTGCAAATAAAACTATAAAAGACCAAAAAATCGAGTTTATAATTGTTGATTCTATTTTACAATAATGCCACTAAAGAAAAAATTGCGGCCTCTCATCTAGAAGTGCCTGCATTGCGGATTTGAAAATATCTTCAGTACTTCATTAACCTTTAAGAAAAATTAAATTATTAATTTTGACAATCTTCCTTTTAAAATTAAAAGAACGAAACATTTGATATTTATTTGGAGATCATTTAAAGCTGTTGGTTGCGAAAATTTTATACATTTTTTTTATTTATAAAAACGTCTTTAGTTATTATTTGAACATTAATTGATATAACAATTATATAAAACATGAAGGTTTTACCTGCCTTTCATATTTCTAGACCAAGGAAGTGAATTAGCTAACATGGAAATAGCTAAAATTACAGTTTATAGTTCAAAATGAAAACCGTCGTCGGAAATTAATTCTAAAGTTGCACGAGAGAAATTAAGAGAGGAAAAAATAAATTCTTCATTTTTCTATATTGAATTTCGACCGTATTCTGTGAAGAGTACAAAATTGAAGAACTTCTTCAAATCGTTTTAATTGGATTAGAAGTAATTTCAAACATACCTGGCTAAATTATGCTCTCTTAAAACAGGAAATATTCTGAATATTTCACCTTGAGTTTTACCCGAGCTTAAATATTTGAGATAATATGTTTTGAAAATCATGATAATATTGTAATGTATAATGTAATTTTGTTTAAAATTTATATCTTATAAGCTTTAATATCCGTAAAGCATTTGAAAACAAACTTACGACGTCAATAACATAATGAGAAATAATTTATTACAAAGAATAATCTCTGGGTATTTGGCAAGAATAAAAATTTGTTAACAAAAACTACAAAAATTATATATTATCAATATTGAAATTTAAATTGTGGCGTTTTTCTGAAATTCAACGAATCGAATGTATACGCATATACAACGAATGCAGGTTTTGTTTTCTCTCTTATTTTTTTCAAATATATTACAATATTTCAATAATTTCAAAAATGTCTACGGTACAATAAAATATGTACAGTAGAGTAATATTAATAATATACATAATTTTCTTAACAATTTTTTTATTAATGTGTGGTGATTAGTGACCGTTAATCGATATTTATTTAGAAATCGTGAGATGCGGTCTGGTGTGATGTAGGTTTCAGAAAAACATTTTTTTATCGTGCCAACGTTTCGATCTTTATTGAGATCATCTTCAGGGCTCAAAGTGTTTGTCTTCTGTGTAATTGTGCCATTCTTGCGTGTCGTGTCG